>NC_090891.1:29235132-29335132 GCF_036669925.1 Montipora capricornis | reverse complement strand
AACGGTCTATAATCGCCGTTGCTGTTTTTTACCGTTAACTTTTATGGTAAAATTCCGTTTCTAAACATTTTTTGTGTGGAATAAAAAAAAAAACAAAAAAAAGCAAAAACTCTCTTTGGGGTCCCCCGTCCTGCTTGCAATCCAAAGAGGGAGAGGTTAATCGGTCCCTGAGCCATTGTGACTAACCCCTTGACTAATAGTTTGGAATTTTTTTCTTGCATTTCAACATGTGGTAAGCACATTACTAATCACACCATAGTACGCACAGAACGCATGCGCATTTGTAAGATATATATAAGCGCATGATCCTTCAATTTGTAAATGACCGTTGAACGGTCTATAATCGGTTAATCGGTCCCTGAGCGATCGTGACTAACCCCTTGACTACTCGCTTTTTTTTTGTATTTGAGGCGGTCCCAAGGGCGGAGTGCAATGCCCAAGGGCCATACAACGCAGGAAGATGACATAACACGCCTCACGTGAGGAAGCACCCCCTAAACGGGGCCGGCTCGCCAAACTCGCTAGGGAGTCGAACCCTGCCTTACGGAAAAAAACCACAAAGCCAGAAACTGGTGCAGGTCAATCCACAGAAAAAAACAAACTCCAAGGCTCAACGTAATTCCGAATCATGTCCAATAGGCGAAGTCCAGAAACCGGTCCGAGTCCTAATCCAGAGAAAGAAACACTGAAAGGGTTGCATTCAAGAGATGCCTCGTCTGACTTACACTCAAGAATAACAACCCCACACGAACCAAATCATATCCAAAACCAGAGTCTAAGTCAAAAACCGAATTAAAGCACAAAAATTAAAACCAAGCAAAAATGGCCAAAGGTCATAAAAGAATCATTGAAAAGGCAATAAAGAGAAGAAAAACAAAACTAAAAGGCCATTTTAAAAACACCATCACACACGCTACCAATAACCCCATTAGCACCCCATTGCTTATGAAAACCTTACGACGTCTAGCAGAACGAAAACGATGAAAGAAAACAGGAAGAAAGAAACGCAGCCGAGCCTTGATGGAGCAAATAAGGCCGACAGCACTAGGTCGGATGGAGCGAAAACAAAAGTCATTCCTCTGAGACCAGATGAAAAATTTACACACGTTATGAATATAACAAAAAACCTTAGGAACTATACGAAGATCAGCCTCAGAGAATCCAAAAAGTAGATGACGAACGTCCAACGAAGGGGCATCGACAGAAAAGGTAGAAAGAAGGGTTTGAACCCAATCAACACCGCTCCTCGCGAGAGGACAGCGAAAGAACAAATGAGCAGGAGTCTCCAAAGTAGCACCACAAAAACAGGTGGCAGGAACATCAAGGCCAAAAGAAATGAGACGATCCGCAGTGTATGTACAGTACTCCATGGGCAATCTTCCAGTTTAGATCGGAAACAGGCCTATCCAAAGGTAAAAAGTACAAAGAGGCCCAGGTGGACTTCCAATCAATGGGGCCATAGATGGGAGAAAACTTAGAGACACAATGGGGAATACACGGAGACAAAGAAAGAAGCAGAACATAACAACTTTTAGTAGAAACAGAAGCGACAGCAACCGGGTCAACATGCTGGGACGAGCCCACAACCAAACTAGATGAAGAAGAAGAGGAGCCCTGAATGGCACCCCAGGCCCAAAGAAGAGAGGTATAAAAAGGAGGAAGACGTTCAGGGGCGAAAGATGCTGGATTTGAAAACACATCGTGAGGGGCTGCGCCAAAACGGTCAAAAAACCAGAAGGTGAGCAGAGAAACCCACCCGCTGGGCGACACAACCATACGCCGAACCCACTGCACAAGCAGAGCATAAACTTTATGACGAACGGAAACAAATGAGAAACCTCCGGCAGGCTTTGGGTGGACGAATAAAGCACGAGCAACTAAGTCCTTCTTTCCACCCCAAAAGAAGCTAAAAAGAACAGTATTTAGTTCGGACAAGACCCACACTGGCATGGGCAAGAGGGAAGCCACGTACCACATCCTCGAGAGCGCAAGGGCATTGGCAACCAAAGCCCTGCCAGAGAATGATAAGTGACGAGAACGCCAGGAATTGAGGCAGCGCGTGACCGCATCTAAACGAGGCCTCCAATTACATTTGTCCAAATTCCCGTTCTCAAGGAACACACCAAGTACTTTGATCTTTTCAGACGTCCACTAAATAGGAACAGGACAGTCCAAACGGTGGACCCAACCACCAAGCAAGAGACCCTCACATTTCTCCATGTTCAGCTTGGCACCCGTGCCGTCTCAAATTTATCATAAACGCAAAAAACAGCACAAATAGCGTCGTCCGAAGAGGCAATAACAGAGGTATCGTCGGCGTACAAGGACAGCACAGGAAGGCAGGAAGAAACGCAAGGCAAGCGAAGACCAATAATATCAGGATGCGCACGAAGATTAACTGCAAGAACCTCGATGGAGATAATGTAGAGGAGAGGCGACAAGGGACACCCCTGCCGCACCCCCCGAGAAGGCAAGAAGAACTTGCTAGTGTAGCCATTGACGAGCACGGCGCTCCGGACACCGGCGTACGAAAGGAGAACCCAAGAAATAAAGGACTTTCCGAAACCCATGTGCTGCGGAGTCGTAAAGAGACACTCCCAGTCAACCCGGTCAAAAGCTTTTTCTTGGTCGAGGGACAGGATAGCAAGGGGGAGCCTGGTCTCATGGGCATACTGAACCACGTCTCTCAAGAGGGAAACATTTTTGCCGATTAAGCGGCCCTTCACACCACACGTTTGATCGGGGTGAATGACGTGATGGAGGACCTTTAAAAGCCTCCCAGCCAGAGCACGAGCACATATGTTGTAATTGCAATTAAGCGGACTAATAGGCCTCCAGTTCTTATGGGAGAGCCTATCACCCTTTTTAAATATTAAAGTAATTAACGCCGTACGCTGAGAAGCGGGCAAAAAGCCAGAACAATAAGAGGCATTAAATACTTCAACTAAATCAGAGCCCAAAACATCCCAAAAGGTTCGGTAGAACTCGATGGGTAAACCATCCGAACCAGGAGATTTACCAGAGGCTAAACCCTCCATAGCAACACGAGCCTCCTCCACAGTTAGCAAACCCTCACACAACTCGCTCTGCGCAGGAGACAAAAAGGCAGAGAGAGAATCCAGCAGGTCGCTCTGCTCAGATGGATCCGTCACAGCAGCAGAAAAAAGGGAAGAGTAAAACTCTACCCAAGAATCGCAAATTGCATTGATTTCAGTGGCCAAGGAACCATCATCGGATCGCATGGCAGAAATCCAACCATCAGACCCCCGCTTCTTCTCCAGTCTTAAAAAGAACTTAGTAGAAGACTCGCCCTCCTCAGCCCACCTGGTGCGAGAGCGAATCCGAGCACCGTCAGCCTCCTTAGCATCCAGCTCACTAATACGGTTGGAAACATTCTCGAACACCGTAAGAAGAGAAACATTGCCAGCATCAATCTCATTCTTCAAATGAGAATAGAGGCTCAAAAGAATGGAACGAGAGGAATGCCTCGCAGAAGAAGCCTGAACAGAGAAACGCACCGCCTACCCTTCTAAATGCTCCTTGCCTCGATCCCACCACGCGTGAAGGGACCGATAAGAACGCTTCTGGGTTCGCCACACAGCCCAGAAATTACTTACAGCCCCAACAAAGTCGGAGTTGGTCAGAAGAGACACATTAAGCTTCCACCTCCCCGGCCCACGAGGAAGGGGAGAAGGAATGCTACAACGAAGAGATACAACCGAATGATCCGAATAAGGACAAGGGAGAATGGCACATTCTCCAACGTGGTGGACCCAAGGGAAAGGGCACCCGATCAGGTCGATACGGGAAGCCACGGAACCATCGGGCTTCATCCACGTAAAACTAGAGAGCGCAGGGTGAAGATGCCGCCAAATGTCCACCATACAGCAATCATCAAAAAGAGAACACAAAGCACTAGAGCTCTCACGAGAATCATCCAAGGGATTAGGCCCTCGGCGGTCCAAAGAGCGGTCGAACACCGCGTTAAAGTCCCCCAAAATTAAGGTTGGTATAGCTGGATCAACCGAGTCAGAAACAAAATCAAAAAACGCCTTCTTATCCGGATTTCGATTAGGTGCATAGATGCAAGCCAGCCTAAAGGAGACCTCATCCAGCTTAAACTCAGCCATGATGAAACGCCCCCTCTTGTCGGCAAAAGATTTAGTCAACACAAAACGGTGGCGAAAGAGCAAAGCCACTCCACAGGAATGTGCAGAGCCAGGGGAAGATACTACGGAATAACCGTATGGGGAAAACCAAGAGCTGCAGTCCTGACAAGAGGACGCATGTGTCTCCTGCAGGGCAACGAAATCGGCAGAAAAATGAGACATCCATTGAAGGAGAGACAATCGTTTATTAACATCCCTTAAACCGTTAACGTTTAGAGTTAAGATACGAGCACAATCCATAATGAAGAGAAAGTGCAAAAATAAAAACAAGACCACCAAAAAAGTCAGAAAAAAACCTCAAGCCTCAAGACTGCTTAGCAGTCTTGGGCCTAGAAGGCCTCTCTAGTGGAATATTCGGTACGTATTGACGACGCGACTTCGCCTCCAAAGGAGACGCCTTACGCCTCAGAGAGGCAAACAAACCCGATTTAGTCTTCTTCTGTAAAGACGAAGACTGATATTCCTGCAAAACACTATGGGAATCCTGGGAAGGCGGAGCCTCCTCACAAGGTACAGCTGCCGGAGCTATTGGAGCCTCCTTAGAAGCCCCGGAGGCAACAAGTTCAAGGCTATCGGCAGATAAAGCCTCAGCCTCCGGCAAGGGGCTAACAATCTGCCCATCATTCATACTAACAACAGGGGAGGGGTGAGAGCACGCAGCATCAGAAGTTACTGAGGCATTATTCTCACATTCACCAGAGATAGGGTCAGAGACCGAAACAGACTGGCCCGTGAACTCGCCATCACTCCTAGAAGCCACAGGGGGCTCATCTGCAGACGACAAAGACCGAGGACGAGACTCAACACTAAATACAGGAGCCCCAGAAATAGAAGGCTCACTTAAACAAGGGAGACTCGCCGCTCTCGACCGGACAGAAGGCTCGTTTTTATCCCCAACACTATCATTGCCCAGAGAGCACACACTCGCCACCTTAGAAATGGCGCTGTCCACGGTGACCTGCTGAGAGAAAGCAGCTTGGCCACCAGAGGCCGAAGACATCTTGGAGCAAGCATCTTCACCCAAGGAGATAGAATCGTCATCATCAACATCATCATCACGTAAAGCGCTAGTTGTTATAGGCAAAACAGCCGGACCAGATGTGCCCGACGAAGAGGAGCCAGCAACGCCTCTGGCAACCTCGGCAAAAGAAGGACGGGAAACGAGACACGCACGGGCAAAATGACCCGTACCCCCACAACGACGGCATTTATCGCGGTTCGGGCAATCAGCGGCACGATGCCCCTCAGCCGAACACATATTGCACATCAGCGGTTGACCACGGTACCAAGTCCGAACGTAATAGCCCCAAACCATTAAGTAGCGGTGCGGAGGCTCTTTCATAACAATAGAGACCAGGACTGTGCCAGTCGAAATACTTGGATGAGACAAGTAAGTCTGGCGCTTAACAGACTTGATTGCGCCATAGGGTTCAAAAGCAGCGCGAATGTCGGCCTCAGGCTCTTCAAAGGGATAATCAAATATGTGGATGAGTGTGGTCGGAGGACCACCACCCAACACCCGACACCACATGCCAAAAAGGCGAACACCTTCCCTTTCCTTTGCGGAACGATAATAAAGAATAAATTCTTTAATTTTACTTCAAGAAAAAAACTCTTTCAATTTAAAAGATACTTCACTTAATGTACTTGCGAATAAAGTTCCTTACTACTACAATAATGATGCACTCAGAGAATAAGTGCTCAGAAATACAACTACCGAATATGGAATACGTCCAACTACTAATAGATTACTTACTACTTCAAAAGCAATTTACTCTTTTAATATTTAAATTGGCTAGCTTATCAGCTACAACAATATTTGACTACAAGAAAAAATTCTTCAGCGTACTTTAAAAAAAAGTCTTTCAATTTAAAAGGTACTTTTCTTAATATGCTTTTAACTTAAGTCCCTTACTACAACAATAATAAGATTCAGTTGGAGAATAAGTGCTCAGAAATACAACTACAGTATATTGAAATAAATCAACTACTTATAAATTAAACAAAGAATAAATACAGTGAACTAAATTGAAGAAAAATTTTCGTTCGACTCGAAAGACACTTCCTTCAATATACTTAAACTAAGTTTCCTTACTACTGCAAGAGTGATTCACTCGGAGAATAAGTGCTCACAATAACAACTACAGTATAATGGAATGTATCAAACTACTAGTAAATTGATGACGGAGAGTAAATAACTTAGACTAAATTCAAGAAAAGATATCTTTCAACTTGAAAAATACCTCTCTTAATACTAAAATAACTTACAATTAAAGTCAACACAAAATATAGCTTAAATTCCTTACTATAGAGCTCAAATAAACGATAAACAAAAGAAGACAAACCCAAAAAACAGCCGACAAAAGATTACTCCAGCAAAAAGGCAAAGACGAGAAAAAGAGAATAACTGGAACCAGCGACGAAAAAGAGAAACAGAAGAGAAGATACACCACACAAGAAACCAGAAAAAAAAAACCGGCTTACCCTGGCTTATGACAGAACGTCAAGCATAAGTCCCCAGGAGGGTCACCGGAAAAACAGAAAAAGATACATACCAAAAATCTGGGAAAGACGAGGCTCTTCAAAAAGGCTTCTTGGAACTAAGGCAGAAACATCGCCAAAGGAAGAACCAAATCAGCAGATATCCTTTATCACTTGTGGTAGGTGTCCCCCTTGACTACTCGCAGCTCCTCTATTACATTTTTTTTTTTTTGTATTTAGGCGATCCCCCGAGCGAGGTGCAATGCCCGGAAGTCTTGACAACAGAAAATGGAAACAACAGAAATGGGGATCGCCCAGGAGAGGGAGCACCCCCTAGACGGGGCCGGCACACCAAATTCGTCGGGGAGTCGAACCCCGCCTCTCCTACAGAGATAAAAAGTCTAAAACTTGAAACATGCTAATAAAAGGCAAAACAACAAAAAAGTATTAAAAACAGACGTGAAGATGAAAATAATAAGTGTAAGCAATATTTACAAGGGTGAATGAACTAGAAAGAGCAAACGAAAAAGGAACCACTAATGTGTCCAAAAACGCCGTTACCACCCCACTGGCGGAGGAAGTATTTGCGGCGACGGCTAGAGTTAAAACGTTTAAAATACAAAGGCAGATAAAAACGTAGGCGGGCCTTTATACCAGAGATAAGGTGAACTGCACTGGGGGGCTCTGAGCGAAAACGGTGATCATTGCGCTGTGACCAGACCAGATATTTACAAACGTTCAACAGGTAGCAAAATACCCTGGGAACGCAACGCATCTCATCCGACGAAAAACCAAAGAGGGCATGGCGAAGAGAAATAGACGGAGCCAGAGGGAAAGCCCGGGAGAGTTGAGTCTGGACCCAAGCATACCCACTCTGAACAAGAGGACAAAAGAAGAATAGGTGTTCGAGACTTTCCAGCTGAAACCCACAAAAACAGGATAAAGGGATAGTGGGACACCATGAAGAAATGCGCTCGGCAGTATATAGGACCCCGTGGGCAATCTTCCAGTTAAGATCGGACACCTTGCGATCTAGGGGGAGGAAAAACAATGAACTCCAGGTGGCAGGCCAGTACAATGCACCAAAAGAAGGGAAAAACTTGGAAACGCAGTTGGGCACGGCAGGGTTAAGCTTGAGGAAGAGAGAGTAAACAAACTTGCAGGACATCGAGTGGACAGGAAAAGGGCCACCAACAGACCCACCGAAAACCAAACCAGAAGGGGACATGGAGCCACCAAGGGCCGACCATGAACGAAAAAGGGCAGAATAGAAGGGAGGGAAAGAGGCAGACGGAAAAGATGAAGGGCTCGAAAGAAAGGCGAGAGGAGAAACTCCAAGCCGGTCGAGAAGCCAGTACTTCAACAGAAAAACCCAACCATTTGGACAAACAACAAGGCGACGGACCCATTGAACCAACAGTGAGGAGACCTTGAGGTCAATGGAGACCACCGAAAAACCACCAGCCTCCTTGGAATGAAACATTACATTGCGACAAACTAGGTCAGGCTTGCCAGACCACAGAAACTTGAAGACAAGACGGTTGAGCTCGGTACGCACCCACGGAGGCATATGGACCAAAGAGGCCACATACCAAACACGTGAGAGTGCCAGGGCATTTACGATGAGGGCCTTTCCGGAAAGGGAAAGGGCCCTGGAGCGCCACGCATCAAGACAACGCGACACCGCGTCAATCCGGGGCCGCCAGTTAGCTTCAGCCAGGTCGCCGTGCCCAATATAAACACCAAGGACTTTAATTTTTGAAGAGGTCCAAGCGATGTCAACGGAAGTGGAACCACTACGAAAACGCCAAGGACCAAGCCAAAGGCCCTCGCACTTACCAAGATTAAGCTTGGAACCCGTTCCCTTTTCAAACTTTCCATAGGTATCAAAGACGGCAAGGATAGCGGAGTCCGAAGCAGCCACAACGGAAGTGTCATCAGCATATAAGGAAAGAACAGGCAAACTAGTGGATAGACCGGGCGGCCGCAGCCCCACAATGTCAGGGTGGGCCCGAAGGTTAACAGCCAGCACTTCGATAGAGATGACGTAGAGAAGAGGGGAGAGCGGGCAGCCCTGACGGACGCCGCGGGAAGGTCGAAAGAAATCTGACGAATAACCATTTAGGAGAACCGTGCTTCTGACATCCGTGTACAAAAGACGAACCCACGAAATAAACGTCGGACCAAAGCCAAAACGGGAAAGAGTGCGGAAAAGGAAAGCCCAGTCCACCCTGTCAAAGGCTTTCTCTTGGTCCAAAGACAGGATGGCGGCAGGTGTCTTAGTCTCGGAAGTAAATTCCACAAGATCTCTTAGGAAAGCCACAGTCTCTCCACTGTAGCGTCCACGGACGCCACAGGTTTGATCGGGGCCAATCACCAGATGAAGCACTTTTAAAAGACGCCCAGCCAGAGCCCTGGCACACAGCTTGTAGTCAACATTTAATAGACTAATCGGGCGCCAGTTTTTATGATCTAAACGGTCACCCTTCTTGAAGATAAGACAAATGAGGGCACCTCGGAGAGAAAACGGAAGAGACCCAGACGCAAAAGAATCATTGAGCACATCCACAAGATCAGCGCCTAGGATTCCCCAGAAAGTACGATAAAACTCCTTCGGGAGCCCATCTGATCCCGGTGACTTGACATCAGCCATACCATCCAAAGCCTGAAAAACCTCACCCACAGTCAAAGGACCCTCACAAGAGTCGCAGGCCGCTGGGGGAAGACGAGAGGACAGACTGTTCAAGAGATCATCCTGCACAGAGAGATCAATACTACCAGCAGAAAACAGAGATGAGTAGAAATCTACCCACGAAGAACAGATGGACGAAATATCCGTGGCAAGGGAACCATCAGAGCGCCGCATGGCGGTAATCCAGTCCGAGGTGCCACGCTTCTTCTCGAGACGCAGGAAATACTTCGAAGACATCTCACCCTCCTCCGCCCAGCGCACCCTGGAACGGATTCGGGCCCCCTCAGCCTCAAAACTGTCCAACTCCGAGATCTTTTTTAGCACCTTCTCGTAAACGTCCAGGAAGGAGATCCTACCGGCATCAATATGCGACTTCAGGTGGCAAGCAAGGGCAGTGTACACGGAACGGGAGGTCTTTCGTTCAGCCTGCTTACCCAAACAAAAACGGATGGCAATGCTCTTAATATGTTCCTTACCCCTGTCCCACCAAGAATGGAGGGAAGAGGAAGGTTTACGCAGCCTCCATGACTTCCAAAAATCCTCAACTAAAGAAACAAACTCCTGTTCCTTCAAGATAGAAATATTCATTTTCCAACGACCAGGACCCCGAGGTAGAGGGGTAGGAATAGGACAGACAAGGAGAACAGCAGAGTGGTCCGAATAAGGACAGGGTAAAATTTCACATGACTTGACACAGTGAACCCAAGGTATAGGACAACCGATCAAATCTATTCGAGACGAAAGGGTCCCGTCACTTCTCATCCACGTAAAAGCTGGCGTATTAGGATGCAAGTAACGCCAAATGTCCACGACGCAACAGTCATTAAAAAGAGACTGAAGGGAACCGGAGCTGTCCGGAGCTGGATTTTGGGGGACAGGGCCACGACGATCCAAAGGCCGACTAAAACCGCATTAAAATCTCCACATAAAACAGTGGGGATAGCGGGATCCACAGTATCTGAGACAAACTGAAAAAAGTCATCGCGAGCTGGGTTTTGGTTTGGCGCATATAGACAAACCACCCGAAAAACAATACCGTTCAGTTCGAATTCCGCTAAAACAAAGCGGCCAGAAGAGTCACAAACGCTCTTACGCAGGACATACTTGGGCCGGAACAGGAGAACCGAGCCACAAGAAAAAGCTGTACCAGGCGACGCAACGGCCTGAAAGCCGAAAGGAGAGAACCATGATGTGCACTCGGCACTTGAAGGAACGTGCGTCTCTTGGAGGCACGCAAAATCGACCGTGGACTGTGACAGCCACTGAAGGAACGATGAACGCTTATTTGCTTCCCTTAAACCACAAACATTAACAGTTACAAACCTGGCCAGTAATGAGGAAAAAAAGAAAAAAAAAAAACAAAAAAAAAAAACTACTTGGGAGAGAAATCCGTCCGCTGACCATCCTCTAGGAGAGAGGAGTCAAGGGACTCAGCAGAAGCAGAGACATCAAGAGAAACGCCAGTCTCGGCCACCAACACCACATCCTCACCAAGCACAGAAGGAGAGGGCTCTGGAGAGCCGGCTTCACAAGACACATCAGACTCAGACTCAAGAGAGATATTACCGACCTTAGCGGAACCTTCATTAATATTATCTTCACTATCGGTACTGAGTTTCCGTTTTCTATTGGTGATACCCTTAGCATCATTACTAACGTCAAAGTCATTATCAACTACAGCATCATCATCATCATCATCATCATCATCAGGAATTCTTTCATTTTCAATAACACCATTTTGCAAACTGTCACTTACATTATTTCCAACTACATTAACGTTTCCATTTTCAGTAACATTACTTTGCAGATCATTACCATGATCAAGCAAATCACTTTCAACAACAGTACTAACACTTACTTTACTCTCTTTAATTACGGTACTTTCTATATCATTAACAATTCCACCTTTTTCACTTCTGTCGCTGACAGAAACGACCAAAGGTTCATTAGTGACGCCAGGACTACTGGCGGCGCCATTTGTAACAGAGCTAGGAACAACTTCATCCTCCATAGGGCTAGGCCCGAGAGGAGAGCTCATATGGTCAGCGTTCTCGTCATCTGCGTTCTCATCATCTGCGTTCTCATCATCTGCGTTCCCATCATTTGACCCATCGTCCGAAAGCCTTTCAACAACAGCAAGACCAGCCGGGGCACCTCCAGGAGAGGGACCCGTAGTCAGATGAGGAAAGTCAGAAACACTAAGAGCCGACGAACCCACACTATCAGCATCAGAGGAACCGCCCCATGGATTGGGACAGGAGCGAGCAAAATGGCCGGACTGCCCACAGAGGCGACACTTATCCTTATTCGGGCAGTTGGCAGACACATGCCCCTGCTTAGAACACAGATTACACACAATAGGTTGCCCTCTATACCAGATGCGACAGTGATACCCATCAATAGAGATGGACCTAGGAGGGGTTTCCCTCAGAACAATGGAGACCAGCCTAGTACCAGTGTAAATTTGCTGACTCGACAGATAAGTCTGCTTCCTGACCTTTTTTACCTCACCAAAATCAGCCAGAGCATGCTCAATTTCAACATCGCTTTCCTCAAAGGGATAGTCGAAAACGTGGACCAAAGTGGTAGCAGGGCCACCACCCAAGATTTTACACCATAGTCCAAAAAGAGATACGCCTTCCATAGACTTTGCCCTGCTAAAGGCTTCATCAGAGCAAAAAGTAACCCGAACAATCTCATAACCAATCTGCACAGCCAAGATGGAGTCAACATCCCCAAACTGGACAACAACCTCTTTCATTATATCTTCCTTCAACTTGCCGGCCAATTTTCTGCCGGTCAAAATATTAAGAGTATTTGGCAGCCTCATAATGTTTTTTGTTTTTTGTTTTGTTTTTTTGTTTCAAAATGAACGACAGGAACAGGAAAGAATAAACAAGAAAGAAACGAGCTTCGCCCAAAAGCCAAGTGGACACAAACAAAGCCACCAGCTCGAGAAAAAACCAAACGTTAACTAAATACTACTTTACTGTATAATATTTTAACTATTTTGTTATAGTTTAACTGTTTACTATTTAAGGCAGCCTCAGGCTGAACAAATTAACGGCTAATTTCAATATTAACTCCAACTACAAAACGTGGGGCTCACCCACGTAAAATATATATATATATACAAGGAACTTTTGCGGGATTTCCACAAAAGAAACTATGCACAAAAGGCCAAATGGCCAAACAACACCAAAGGGCACGAAGCCCAATTGGGGAAAAAACAAATGAAAAAAGAAGTAGAAAAAAAGGACAATAGGGAAAAATGAAGCCCAAAAAAGGTAAAAAAAAAAAAAACAATGAAAAAGCGGAAAAGATAGCAGAAAAAGATGTGGCGTACCCCGGGTTACGGCAAAAGCCGAGCATAAATCCCCGGGAGGGTAGCCAAAGGAAAGAAAAAGCAAAAGAAGGTCTTACCAAAGATGTCCTCACCAACTCCAAAGGCGAACCACAAGTGCCGCAAATCCAAAGGATATAACAGAAGCTTGAACCACAAGTGCCACAGGCTTCCCAAGAGTAGGCTGAGATCCACGTCAAGAAAACCCCTTGACTACTCGTTTTTTTTTTTTTTGTATTTAGGCGATCCCCCGAGCGAGGTGCAATGCCCGGAAGTCTTGACAACAGAAAATGGAAACAACAGAAATGGGGATCGCCCAGGAGAGGGAGCACCCCCTAAACGGGGCCGGCACACCAAATTCGTCGGGGAGTCGAACCCCGCCTCTCCTACAGAGATAAAAAGTCTAAAACGCGAAACATGGTAATAAAAGGCAAAACAACAAAAAAGGATTAAAAACAGACGTGGAGATGAAAATAATAAGTGTAAGCAATATATACAAGAGCGAATGAACTAGAAAGAGCAAACGAAGGAGGAACCACTAATGTGTCCAAAAACGCCGTTACCACCCCACTCGCGGAGGAAGTATTTGCGGCGACGGCTAGAGTTAAAACGTTTAAAATACAAAGGCAGATAAAAACGTAGGCGGGCCTTTATACCAGAGATAAGGTGAACTGCACTGGGGGGCTCTGAGCGAAAACGGTGATCATTGCGCTGTGACCAGACCAGATATTTACAAACGTTCAACAGGTAGCAAAATACCCTGGGAACGCAACGCATCTCATCCGACGAAAAACCAAAGAGGGCATGGCGAAGAGAAATAGACGGAGCCAGAGGGGAAGCCCGGGAGAGTTGAGTCTGGACCCAAGCATACCCACTCTGAACAAGAGGACAAAAGAAGAATAGGTGTTCGAGACTTTCCAGCTGAAACCCACAAAAACAGGATAAAGGGATAGTGGGACACCATGAAGAAATGCGTTCGGCAGTATATAGGACCCCGTGGGCAATCTTCCAGTTAAGATCGGACACCTTGCGATCTAGGGGGAGGAAAAACAATGAACTCCAGGTGGCAGGCCAGTACAATGCACCAAAAGAAGGGAAAAACTTGGAAACGCAGTTGGGCACGGCAGGGTTAAGCTTGACGAAGAGAGAGTAAACAAACTTGCAGGACATCGAGTGGACAGGAAAAGGGCCACCAACAGACCCACCGAAAACCAAACCAGAAGGGGACATGGAGCCACCAAGGGCCGACCATGAACGAAAAAGGGCAGAATAGAAGGGAGGGAAAGAAGCAGACGGAAAAGATGAAGGGCTCGAAAAAAAGGCGAGAGGAGAAACTCCAAGCCGGTCGAGAAGCCAGTACTTTAACAGAAAAACCCAACCATTTGGACAAACAACAAGGCGACGGACCCATTGAACCAACAGTGAGGAGACCTTGAGGTCAATGGAGACCACCGAAAAACCACCAGCCTCCTTGGGATGAAACATTACATTGCGACAAACTAGGTCAGGCTTGCCAGACCACAGAAACTTGAAGACAAGACGGTTGAGCTCTGTACGCACCCACGGAGGCATATGGACCAAGGAGGCCACATACCAAACACGTGAGAGTGCCAGGGCATTTACGATGAGGGCCTTTCCGGAAAGGGAAAGGGCCCTGGAGCGCCACGCATCAAGACAACGCGACACCGCGTCAATCCGGGGCCGCCAGTTAGCTTCAGCCAGGTCGCCGTGCCCAATATAAACACCAAGGACTTTAATTTTTGAAGAGGTCCAAGCGATGTCAACGGAAGTGGAACCACTACGAAAACGCCAAGGACCAAGCCAAAGGCCCTCGCACTTACCAAGATTAAGCTTAGAACCCGTTCCCTTTTCAAACTTTCCATAGGTATCAAAGACGGCAAGGATAGCGGAGTCCGAAGCAGCCACAACCGAAGTGTCATCAGCATATAAGGAAAGAACAGGCAAACTAGTGGATAGACCGGGCGGCCGCAGCCCCACAATGTCAGGGTGGGCCCGAAGGTTAACAGCCAGCACTTCGATAGAGATGACGTAGAGAAGAGGGGAGAGCGGGCAGCCCTGACGGACGCCGCGGGAAGGTCGAAAGAAATCTGACGAATAACCATTTAGGAGAACCGTGCTTCTGACATCCGTGTACAAGAGACGAACCCACGAAATAAACGTCGGACCAAAGCCAAAACGGGAAAGAGTGCGGAAAAGGAAAGCCCAGTCCACCCTGTCAAAAGCTTTCTCTTGGTCCAAAGACAGGATGGCGGCAGGTGTCTTAGTCTCGGAAGTAAATTCCACCAGATCTCTTAGGAAAGCCACATTCTCACCAATGTAGCGTCCACGGACGCCACAGGTTTGATCGGGGCCAATCACCAGATGGAGCACTTTTAAAAGACGCCCAGCCAGAGCCCTGGCACACAGCTTGTAGTCAACATTTAATAGACTAATCGGGCGCCAGTTTTTATGATCTAAACGGTCACCCTTCTTGAAGATAAGACAAATTAGGGCACCTCGGAGAGAAAACGGAAGAGACCCAGACGCAAAAGAATCATTGAGCACATCCACAAGATCAGCGCCCAGGATTCCCCAGAAAGTACGATAAAACTCCTTCGGGAGCCCATCTGATCCCGGTGACTTGACATCAGCCATACCATCCAAAGCCTGAAAAACCTCACCCACAGTCAAAGGACCCTCACAAGAGTCGCAGGCCGCTGGGGGAAGACGAGAGGACAGACTGTTCAAGAGATCATCCTGCACAGAGAGATCAATACTACCAGCAGAAAACAGAGATGAGTAGAAATCTACCCACGAAGAACAGATGGACGAAATATCCGTGGCAAGGGAACCATCAGAGCGCCGCATGGCGGTAATCCAGTCCGAGGTGCCACGCTTCTTCTCAAGACGCAGGAAATACTTCGAAGACATCTCACCCTCCTCCGCCCAGCGCACCCTGGAACGGATTCGGGCCCCCTCAGCTTCAAAACTGTCCAACTCCGAGATCTTTTTTAGCACCTTCTCGTAAACGTCCAGAAAGAAAATCCTACCGGCATCAATATGCGACTTCAGGTGGCAAGCAAGGGCAGTGTACACGGAACGGGAGGTCTTTCGTTCAGCCTGCTTACCCAAACAAAAACGGATGGCAATGCTCTTAATATGTTCCTTACCCCTGTCCCACCAAGAATGGAGGGAAGAGGAAGGTTTACGCAGCCTCCATGACTTCCAAAAATCCTCAACTAAAGAAACAAACTCCTGTTCCTTCAAGATAGATATATTCATTTTCCAACGACCAGGACCCCGAGGTAGAGGGGTAGGAATAGGACAGACAAGGAGAACAGCAGAGTGGTCCGAATAAGGACAGGGTAAAATTTCACATGACTTGACACAGTGAACCCAAGGTATAGGACAACCGATCAAATCTATTCGAGACGAAAGGGTCCCATCACTTCTCAGCCACGTAAAAGCTGCCGTATTAGGATGCAAGTAACGCCAAATGTCCACGACGCAACAGTCATTAAAAAGAGACTGAAGGGAACCGGAGCTGTCCGGAGCTGGATTTTGGGGGACCGGGCCACGACGATCCAAAGGCCGACTAAACACCGCATTAAAATCTCCACATAAAACAGTGGGGATAGCGGGATCCACAGTATCTGAGACAAACTGAAAAAAGTCATCGCGAGCCGGGTTTTGGTTTGGCGCATATAGACAAACCACCCGAAAAACAATACCGTTCAGTTCGAATTCCGCTAAAACAAAGCGGCCAGAAGAGTCACAAAGGCTCTTACGCAGGACATACTTGGGCCGGAACAGGAGAACCGAGCCACAAGAAAAAGCTGTACCAGGCGACGCAACGGCCTGAAAGCCGAAAGGAGAGAACCAAGATGTGCACTCGGCACTTGAAGGAACGTGCGTCTCTTGGAGGCACGCAAAATCGACCGTAGACTGTGACAACCACTGAAGGAACGATGAACGCTTATTTGCGTCCCGTAAACCACGAACATTAACAGTTAGAAACCTGGCCATGACTGAGGAAAGAAAGAAAAAAACTACTCGGGAGAGAAATCCGTCCGCTGACCATCCTCAAGGAGAGAGGAGTCAAGGGACTCAGCAGAAGCAGAGACATCAAGAGAAACGTCAGTCTCGGCCACCAACACCACATCCCCACCAAGCACAGAAGGAGAGGGCGTTGGAGAGCCGGCTTCACAAGACACATCAGACTCAGACTCAAGAGAGATATTACCAACCTTAGCGGAACCTTCATTAATATTATCTTCACTATCGGTACTGAGTTTCCGTTTTCTATTGGTGATACCCTTAGCATCATTACTAACGTCAAAGTCATTATCAACTACAGCATCATCATCATCATCATCATCATCATCATCATCAGGAATTCTTTCATTTTCAAAAACACCATTTTGCAAACTGTCACTTACATTATTTCCAACTACATTAACGCTTCCATTTTCAGTAACATTACTTTGCAGATCATTACCATGATCAAGCAAATCACTTTCAACAACAGTACTAACACTTACTTTACTCTCTTTAATTACAGTACTTTCTATATCATTAACAATTCCACCTTTTTCACTTCTGTCGCTGACAGAAACGACCAAAGGTTCATTAGTGACGCCAGGACTACTGGCGGCGCCATTTGTAACAGAGCTAGGAACAACTTCATCCTCCATAGGGCTAGGCCCGAGAGGAGAGCTCATATCGTCAGCGTTCTCATCATCTGCGTTCTCATCATCTGCGTTCTCATCATCTGCGTTCTCATCATCTGCGTTCCCATCATTTGACCCATCGTCCGAAAGCCTTTCAACAACAGCAAGACCAGCCGGGGCACCTCCAGGAGAGGGACCCGTAGTCAGATGAGGAAAGTCAGAAACACTAAGAGCCGACGAACCCACACTATCAGCATCAGAGGAACCGCCCCATGGATTGGGACAGGAGCGAGCAAAATGGCCGGACTGCCCACAGAGGCGACACTTATCCTTATTCGGGCAGTTGGCAGACACATGCCCCTGCTTAGAACACAGATTACACACAATAGGTTGCCCTCTATACCAGATGCGACAGTGATACCCATCAATAGAGATGGACCTAGGAGGGGTTTCCCTCAGAACAATGGAGACCAGCCTGGTACCAGTGTAAATTTGCTGACTCGACAGATAGGTCTGCTTCCTGACCTTTTTTACCTCACCAAAATCAGCCAGAGCATGCTCAATTTCAACATCGCTTTCCTCAAAGGGATAGTCGAAAACGTGGACCAAAGTGGTAGCAGGGCCACCACCCAAGATTTTACACCATAGTCCAAAAAGAGATACACCTTCCATAGACTTTGCCCTGCTAAAGGCTTCATCAGAGCAAAAAGTAACCCGAACAATCTCATAACCAATCTGCACAGCCAAGATGGAGTCAACATCCCCAAACTGGACAACAACCTCCTTCATTATATCTTCCTTCAACTTGCCGGCCAATTTTCTGCCGGTCAAAATATTAAGAGTATTTGGCAGCCTCATAATGTTTTTTTGTTTTTTGTTTTGTTTTTTGTTTCAAAATGAACGACAGGAACAGGAAAGAATAAACAAGAAAAAAACGAGCTTCGCCCAAAAGCCAAGTGGACACAAACAAAGCCACCAGCTCGAGAAAAAGCCAAACGTTAACTAAATACTACTTTACTGTATAATATTTTAACTATTTTGTTATAGTTTAACTATTTACTATTTAAGGCAGCCTCAGGCTGAACAAATTAACGGCTAATTTCAATATTAACTCCAACTACAAAACGTGGGGCTCACCCACGTAAAATATATATATATATACAAGGAACTTTTGCGGGATTTCCACAAAAGAAACTATGCACAAAAGGCCAAATGGCCAAACAACACCAAAGGGCACGAAGCCCAATTGGGGAAAAAACAAATGAAAAAAGAAGGAGAAAAAAAGAACAAGAGGGCAAAAGGAAGCCCAAAAAAGGGGAAAAAAAAACAATGAAAAAGCGGAAAAGATAGCAGAAAAAGATGTGGCGTACCCCGGGTTACGGCAAAAGCCGAGCATAAATCCCCGGGAGGGTAGCCAAAGGAAAGAAAAAGCAAAAGAAGGTCTTACCAAAAATGTCCTCACCAACTCCAAAGGCGAACCACAAGTGCCGAAAATCCAAAGGCAATAACAGTAGCTTGAACCACAAGTGCCACAGGCTTCCCAAGAGTAGGCTGAGATCCACGTCAAGAAAACCCCTTGACTACTCGTAACTTCTCACTTGCATTAAGTAAAATAAGGGATGGTCTATAGTTTGGAATTTTTTTCTTGCATTTCAACATGTGGTAACCACATTTACCTATCACGCGAGTGCACGTACAGAACGCATGCGTATTTGTGACATTTGTACACACATTTCGCCATGTGGTAAGCACATTTACCTACCAGGCAAATGTACGTACAGAACGCATGCGTATTTGTGACATTTGTACACACATTTCGCCTTGTGGTAAGCACATTTACCTACCAGGCGAATGTACGTACAGAACGCATGCGTATTTGTCACATTTGTACACACATTTCGCCTTGTGGTAACCACATTTACTTACCAGGCGAGTGTACGTACAGAACGCATGCGTATTTGTGACATTTGTACACAAGGAAAAAAAAAAAGAAAAAACTCTGTTCGGGGCCCCGTGCTACTTTCGATCCTGGGAGGGAGAGATTAATCGGCCCCTAAACCATACGCGACTAACCCCTTGACTACTCGTAACTTCTCACTTGCATTAAGTAAAATAAGGGATGGTCTATAGTTTGGAATTTTTTTCTTGCATTTCAACATGTGGTAACCACATTTACCTATCACGCGAGTGCACGTACAGAACGCATGCGTATTTGTGACATTTGTACACACATTTCGCCATGTGGTAAGCACATTTACCTACCAGGCAAATGTACGTACAGAACGCATGCGTATTTGTGACATTTGTACACACATTTCGCCTTGTGGTAAGCACATTTACCTACCAGGCGAATGTACGTACAGAACGCATGCGTATTTGTCACATTTGTACACACATTTCGCCTTGTGGTAACCACATTTACTTACCAGGCGAGTGTACGTACAGAACGCATGCGTATTTGTGACATTTGTACACAAGGAAAAAAAAAAAGAAAAAACTCTGTTCGGGGCCCCGTGCTACTTTCGATCCTGGGAGGGAGAGATTAATCGGCCCCTAAACCATACGCGACTAACCCCTTGACTACTCGTAACTTCTCACTTGCATTAAGTAAAATAAGGGATGGTCTATAGTTTGGAATTTTTTTCTTGCATTTCAACATGTGGTAACCACATTTACCTATCACGCGAGTGCACGTACAGAACGCATGCGTATTTGTGACATTTGTACACACATTTCGCCATGTGGTAAGCACATTTACCTACCAGGCAAATGTACGTACAGAACGCATGCGTATTTGTGACATTTGTACACACATTTCGCCTTGTGGTAAGCACATTTACCTACCAGGCGAATGTACGTACAGAACGCATGCGTATTTGTCACATTTGTACACACATTTCGCCTTGTGGTAACCACATTTACTTACCAGGCGAGTGTACGTACAGAACGCATGCGTATTTGTGACATTTGTACACAAGGAAAAAAAAAAAGAAAAAACTCTGTTCGGGGCCCCGTGCTACTTTCGATCCTGGGAGGGAGAGATTAATCGGCCCCTAAACCATACGCGACTAACCCCTTGACTACTCGTAACTTCTCACTTGCATTAAGTAAAATAAGGGATGGTCTATAGTTTGGAATTTTTTTCTTGCATTTCAACATGTGGTAACCACATTTACCTATCACGCGAGTGCACGTACAGAACGCATGCGTATTTGTGACATTTGTACACACATTTCGCCATGTGGTAAGCACATTTACCTACCAGGCAAATGTACGTACAGAACGCATGCGTATTTGTGACATTTGTACACACATTTCGCCTTGTGGTAAGCACATTTACCTACCAGGCGAATGTACGTACAGAACGCATGCGTATTTGTCACATTTGTACACACATTTCGCCTTGTGGTAACCACATTTACTTACCAGGCGAGTGTACGTACAGAACGCATGCGTATTTGTGACATTTGTACACAAGGAAAAAAAAAAAGAAAAAACTCTGTTCGGGGCCCCGTGCTACTTTCGATCCTGGGAGGGAGAGATTAATCGGCCCCTAAACCATACGCGACTAACCCCTTGACTACTCGTTTTTTTTTTTGTATTTAGGCGATCCCCCGAGCGAGGTGCAATGCCCGGAAGTCTTGACAACAGAAAATGGAAACAACAGAAATGGGGATCGCCCAGGAGAGGGAGCACCCCCTAAACGGGGCCGGCACACCAAATTCGTCGGGGAGTCGAACCCCGCCTCTCCTACAGAGATAAAAAGTCTAAAACGCGAAACATGCTAATAAAAGGCAAAACAACAAAAAAGGATTAAAAACAGACGTGGAGATGAAAATAATAAGTGTAAGCAATATTTACAAGAGCGAATGAACTAAAAAGAGCAAACGAAGGAGGAACCACTAATGTGTCCAAAAACGCCGTTACCACCCCACTGGCGGAGGAAGTATTTGCGGCGACGGCTAGAGTTAAAACGTTTAAAATACAAAGGCAGATAAAAACGTAGGCGGGCCTTTATACCAGAGATAAGGTGAACTGCACTGGGGGGCTCTGAGCGAAAACGGTGATCATTGCGCTGTGACCAGACCAGATATTTACAAACGTTCAACAGGTAGCAAAATACCCTGGGAACGCAACGCATCTCATCCGACGAAAAACCAAAGAGGGCATGGCGAAGAGAAATAGACGGAGCCAGAGGGGAAGCCCGGGAGAGTTGAGTCTGGACCCAAGCATACCCACTCTGAACAAGAGGACAAAAGAAGAATAGGTGTTCGAGACTTTCCAGCTGAAAACCACAAAAACAGGATAAAGGGATAGTGGGACACCATGAAGAAATGCGCTCGGCAGTATATAGGACCCCGTGGGCAATCTTCCAGTTAAGATCGGACACCTTGCGATCTAGGGGGAGGAAAAACAATGAACTCCAGGTGGCAGGCCAGTACAATGCACCAAAAGAAGGGAAAAACTTGGAAACGCAGTTGGGCACGGCAGGGTTAAGCTTGAGGAAGAGAGAGTAAACAAACTTGCAGGACATCGAGTGGACAGGAAAAGGGCCACCAACAGACCCACCGAAAACCAAACCAGAAGGGGACATGGAGCCACCAAGGGCCGACCATGAACGAAAAAGGGCAGAATAGAAGGGAGGGAAAGAAGCAGACGGAAAAGATGAAGGGCTCGAAAGAAAAGCGAGAGGAGAAACTCCAAGCCGGTCGAGAAGCCAGTACTTCAACAGAAAAACCCAACCATTTGGACAAACAACAAGGCGACGGACCCATTGAACCAACAGTGAGGAGACCTTGAGGTCAATGGAGACCACCGAAAAACCACCAGCCTCCTTGGGATGAAACATTACATTGCGACAAACTAGGTCAGGCTTGCCAGACCACAGAAACTTGAAGACAAGACGGTTGAGCTCTGTACGCACCCACGGAGGCATATGGACCAAGGAGGCCACATACCAAACACGTGAGAGTGCCAGGGCATTTACGATGAGGGCCTTTCCGGCAAGGGAAAGGGCCCGGGAACGCCACGCATCAAGACAACGCGACACCGCGTCAATCCGGGGCCGCCAGTTAGCTTCGGCCAGGTCGCCGTGCCCAATATAAACACCAAGGACTTTAATTTTTGAAGAGGTCCAAGCGATGTCAACGGAAGTAGAGCCACTACGAAAACGCCAAGGACCAAGCCAAAGGCCCTCGCACTTACCAAGATTAAGCTTGGAACCCGTTCCCTTTTCAAACTTTCCATAGGTATCAAAGACGGCAAGAATAGCGGAGTCCGAAGCAGCCACAACGGAAGTGTCATCAGCATATAAGGAAAGAGCAGGCAAACTAGTGGATAGACCGGGCGGCCGCAGCCCCACAATGTCAGGGTGGGCCCGAAGGTTAACAGCCAGCACTTCGATAGAGATGACGTAGAGAAGAGGGGAGAGCGGGCAGCCCTGACGGACGCCGCGGGAAGGTCGAAAGAAATCTGACGAATAACCATTTAGGAGAACCGTGCTTCTGACATCCGTGTACAAAAGACGAACCCACGAAATAAACGTCGGACCAAAGCCAAAACGGGAAAGAGTGCGGAAAAGGAAAGCCCAGTCCACCCTGTCAAAGGCTTTCTCTTGGTCCAAAGACAGGATGGCGGCAGGTGTCTTAGTCTCGGAAGTAAATTCCACCAGATCTCTTAGGAAAGCCACATTCTCACCAATGTAGCGTCCACGGACGCCACAGGTTTGATCCGGGCCAATCACCAGATGAAGCACTTTTAAAAGACGCCCAGCCAGAGCCCTGGCACACAGCTTGTAGTCAACATTTAATAGACTAATCGGGCGCCAGTTTTTATGATCTAAACGGTCACCCTTCTTGAAGATAAGACAAATGAGGGCACCTCGGAGAGAAAACGGAAGAGACCCAGACGCAAAAGAATCATTGAGCACATCCACAAGATCAGCGCCCAGGATTCCCCAGAAAGTACGATAAAACTCCTTCGGGAGTCCATCTGATCCCGGTGACTTGACATCAGCCATACCATCCAAAGCCTGAAAAACCTCACCCACAGTCAAAGGACCCTCACAAGAGTCGCAGGCCGCTGGGGGAAGACGAGAGGACAGACTGTTCAAGAGATCATCCTGCACAGAGAGATCAATACTACCAGCAGAAAACAGAGATGAGTAGAAATCTACCCACGAAGAACAGATGGACGAAATATCCGTGGCAAGGGAACCATCAGAGCGCCGCATGGCGGTAATCCAGTCCGAGGTGCCACGCTTCTTCTCGAGACGCAGGAAATACTTCGAAGACATCTCACCCTCCTCCGCCCAGCGCACCCTGGAACGGATTCGGGCCCCCTCAGCCTCAAAACTGTCCAACTCCGAGATCTTTTTTAGCACCTTCTCGTAAACGTCCAGGAAGGAGATCCTACCGGCATCAATATGCGACTTCAGGTGGCAAGCAAGGGCAGTGTACACGGAACGGGAGGTCTTTCGTTCAGCCTGCTTACCCAAACAAAAACGGATGGCAATGCTCTTAATATGTTCCTTACCCCTGTCCCACCAAGAATGGAGGGAAGAGGAAGGTTTACGCAGCCTCCATGACTTCCAAAAATCCTCAACTAAAGAAACAAACTCCTGTTCCTTCAAGATAGAAATATTCATTTTCCAACGACCAGGACCCCGAGGTAGAGGGGTAGGAATAGGACAGACAAGGAGAACAGCAGAGTGGTCCGAATAAGGACAGGGTAAAATTTCACATGACTTGACACAGTGAACCCAAGGTATAGGACAACCGATCAAATCTATTCGAGACGAAAGGGTCCCATCACTTCTCAGCCACGTAAAAGCTGCCGTATTAGGATGCAAGTAACGCCAAATGTCCACGACGCAACAGTCATTAAAAAGAGACTGAAGGGAACCGGAGCTGTCCGGAGCTGGATTTTGGGGGACAGGGCCACGACGATCCAAAGGCCGACTAAACACCGCATTAAAATCTCCACATAAAACAGTGGGGATAGCGGGATCCACAGTATCTGAGACAAACTGAAAAAAGTCATCGCGCGCCGGGTTTTGGTTTGGCGCATATAGACAAACCACCCGAAAAACAATACCGTTCAGTTCGAATTCCGCTAAAACAAAGCGGCCAGAAGAGTCACAAAGGCTCTTACGCAGGACATACTTGGGCCGGAACAGGAGAACCGAGCCACAAGAAAAAGCTGTACCAGGCGACGCAACGGCCTGAAAGCCGAAAGGAGAGAACCAAGATGTGCACTCGGCACTTGAAGGAACGTGCGTCTCTTGGAGGCACGCAAAATCGACCGTAGACTGTGACAGCCACTGAAGGAACGATGAACGATTATTTGCGTCCCGTAAACCACGAACATTAACAGTTAGAAACCTGGCCATGACTGAGGAAAAAAAGAAAAAAACTACTCGGGAGAGAAATCCGTCCGCTGACCATCCTCAAGGAGAGAGGAGTCAAGGGACTCAGCAGCAGAGACATCAAGAGAAACGTCAGTCTCGGCCACCAACACCACATCCCCACCAAGCGCAGAAGGAGAGGGCGTTGGAGAGCCGGCTTCACAAGACACATCAGACTCAGACTCAAGAGAGATATTACCAACCTTAGCGGAACCTTCATTAATATTATCTTCACTATCGGTACTGAGTTTCCGTTTTCTATTGGTGATACCCTTAGCATCATTACTAACGTCAAAGTCATTATCAACTACAGCATCATCATCATCATCATCATTATCATCATCATCATCATCATCATCATCATCATCATCATCATCATCAGGAATTCTTTCATTTTCAATAACACCATTTTGCAAACTGTCACTTACATTATTTCCAACTACATTAACGTTTCCATTTTCAGTAACACTACTTTGCAGATCATTACCATGATCAAGCAAATCACTTTCAACAACAGTATTAACACTTACTTTACTCTCTTTAATTACGGTACTTTCTATATCATTAACAATTCCACCTTTTTCACTTCTGTCGCTGACAGAAACGACCAAAGGTTCATTAGTGACGCCAGGACTACTGGCGGCGCCATTTGTAACAGCGCTAGGAACAACTTCATCCTCCATAGGGCTAGGCCCGAGAGGAGAGCTCATATCGTCAGCGTTCTCATCATCTGCGTTCTCATCATCTGCGTTCTCATCATCTGCGTTCTCATCATCTGCGTTCCCATCATTTGACCCATCGTCAGAAAGCCTTTCAACAACAGCAAGACCAGCCGGGGCACCTCCAGGGGAGGGACCCGTAGTCAGATGAGGAAAGTCAGAAACACTAAGAGCCGACGAACCCACACTATCAGCATCAGAGGAACCGCCCCATGGATTGGGACAGGAGCGAGCAAAATGGCCGGACTGCCCACAGAGGCGACACTTATCCTTATTCGGGCAGTTGGCAGACACATGCCCCTGCTTAGAACACAGATTACACACAATAGGTTGCCCTCTATACCAGATGCGACAGTGATACCCATCAATAGAGATGGACCTAGGAGGGGTTTCCCTCAGAACAATGGAGACCAGCCTGGTACCAGTGTAAATTTGCTGACTCGACAGATAGGTCTGCTTCCTGACCTTTTTTACCTCACCAAAATCAGCCAGAGCATGCTCAATTTCAACATCGCTTTCCTCAAAGGGAT
Source organism: Montipora capricornis (assembly GCF_036669925.1). Classification (NCBI taxonomy): domain Eukaryota; kingdom Metazoa; phylum Cnidaria; class Anthozoa; order Scleractinia; family Acroporidae; genus Montipora; species Montipora capricornis. Next base: position 29,309,123 of record NC_090891.1, on the reverse strand, counting down.
AGTCGAAAACGTGGACCAAAGTGGTAGCAGGGCCACCACCCAAGATTTTACACCATAGTCCAAAAAGAGATACGCCTTCCATAGACTTTGCCCTGCTAAAGGCTTCATCAGAGCAAAAAGTAACCCGAACAATCTCATAACCAATCTGCACAGCCAAGATGGAGTCAACATCCCCAAACTGGACAACAACCTCTTTCATTATATCTTCCTTCAACTTGCCGGCCAATTTTCTGCCGGTCAAAATATTAAGAGTATTTGGCAGCCTCATAATGTTTTTTTGTTTTTGTTTTGTTTTTTTGTTTCAAAATGAACGACGGGAACAGGAAAGAATAAACAAGAAAAAAACGAGCTTCGCCCAAAAGCCAAGTGGACACAAACAAAGCCACCAGCTCGAGAAAAAACCAAACGTTAACTAAATACTACTTTACTGTATAATATTTTAACTATTTTGTTATAGTTTAACTATTTACTATTTAAGGCAGCCTCAGGCTGAACAAATTAACGGCTAATTTCAATATTAACTCCAACTACAAAACGTGGGGCTCACCCACGTAAAATATATTTATATACAAGGAACTTTTGCGGGATTTCCACAAAAGAAACTATGCACAAAAGGCCAAATGGCCAAACAACACCAAAGGGCACGAAGCCCAATTGGGGAAAAAACAAATGAAAAAAGAAGGAGAAAAAAAAGGACAAGAGGGCAAAAGGAAGCCCAAAAAAGGGCAAAAAAACAATGAAAAAGCGGAAAAGATAGCAGAAAAAGATGTGGCGTACCCCGGGTTACGGCAAAAGCCGAGCATAAATCCCCGGGAGGGTAGCCAAAGGAAAGAAAAAGCAAAAGAAGGTCTTACCAAAAATGTCCTCACCAACTCCAAAGGCGAACCACAAGTGCCGCAAATCCAAAGGATATAACAGAAGCTTGAACCACAAGTGCCACAGGCTTCCCAAGAATAGGCTGAGATCCACGTCAAGAAAACCCTTGACTACTCGTAACTTCTCACTTGCATTAAGTAAAATAAGGGATGGTCTATAGTTTGGAATTTTTTTCTTGCATTTCAACATGTGGTAACCACATTTACCTATCACGCGAGTGCACGTACAGAACGCATGCGTATTTGTGACATTTGTACACACATTTCGCCATGTGGTAAGCACATTTACCTACCAGGCAAATGTACGTACAGAACGCATGCGTATTTGTGACATTTGTACACACATTTCGCCTTGTGGTAAGCACATTTACCTACCAGGCGAATGTACGTACAGAACGCATGCGTATTTGTCACATTTGTACACACATTTCGCCTTGTGGTAACCACATTTACTTACCAGGCGAGTGTACGTACAGAACGCATGCGTATTTGTGACATTTGTACACAAGGAAAAAAAAAAGAAAAAACTCTGTTCGGGGCCCCGTGCTACTTTCGATCCTGGGAGGGAGAGATTAATCGGCCCCTAAACCATACGCGACTAACCCCTTGACTACTCGTAACTTCTCACTTGCATTAAGTAAAATAAGGGATGGTCTATAGTTTGGAATTTTTTTCTTGCATTTCAACATGTGGTAACCACATTTACCTATCACGCGAGTGCACGTACAGAACGCATGCGTATTTGTGACATTTGTACACACATTTCGCCATGTGGTAAGCACATTTACCTACCAGGCAAATGTACGTACAGAACGCATGCGTATTTGTGACATTTGTACACACATTTCGCCTTGTGGTAAGCACATTTACCTACCAGGCGAATGTACGTACAGAACGCATGCGTATTTGTCACATTTGTACACACATTTCGCCTTGTGGTAACCACATTTACTTACCAGGCGAGTGTACGTACAGAACGCATGCGTATTTGTGACATTTGTACACAAGGAAAAAAAAAAAGAAAAAACTCTGTTCGGGGCCCCGTGCTACTTTCGATCCTGGGAGGGAGAGATTAATCGGCCCCTAAACCATACGCGACTAACCCCTTGACTACTCGTAACTTCTCACTTGCATTAAGTAAAATAAGGGATGGTCTATAGTTTGGAATTTTTTTCTTGCATTTCAACATGTGGTAACCACATTTACCTATCACGCGAGTGCACGTACAGAACGCATGCGTATTTGTGACATTTGTACACACATTTCGCCATGTGGTAAGCACATTTACCTACCAGGCAAATGTACGTACAGAACGCATGCGTATTTGTGACATTTGTACACACATTTCGCCTTGTGGTAAGCACATTTACCTACCAGGCGAATGTACGTACAGAACGCATGCGTATTTGTCACATTTGTACACACATTTCGCCTTGTGGTAACCACATTTACTTACCAGGCGAGTGTACGTACAGAACGCATGCGTATTTGTGACATTTGTACACAAGGAAAAAAAAAAAGAAAAAACTCTGTTCGGGGCCCCGTGCTACTTTCGATCCTGGGAGGGAGAGATTAATCGGCCCCTAAACCATACGCGACTAACCCCTTGACTACTCGTAACTTCTCACTTGCATTAAGTAAAATAAGGGATGGTCTATAGTTTGGAATTTTTTTCTTGCATTTCAACATGTGGTAACCACATTTACCTATCACGCGAGTGCACGTACAGAACGCATGCGTATTTGTGACATTTGTACACACATTTCGCCATGTGGTAAGCACATTTACCTACCAGGCAAATGTACGTACAGAACGCATGCGTATTTGTGACATTTGTACACACATTTCGCCTTGTGGTAAGCACATTTACCTACCAGGCGAATGTACGTACAGAACGCATGCGTATTTGTCACATTTGTACACACATTTCGCCTTGTGGTAACCACATTTACTTACCAGGCGAGTGTACGTACAGAACGCATGCGTATTTGTGACATTTGTACACAAGGAAAAAAAAAAAGAAAAAACTCTGTTCGGGGCCCCGTGCTACTTTCGATCCTGGGAGGGAGAGATTAATCGGCCCCTAAACCATACGCGACTAACCCCTTGACTACTCGTAACTTCTCACTTGCATTAAGTTTTTTTTGTATTTAGGCGATCCCCCGAGCGAGGTGCAATGCCCGGAAGTCTTGACAACAGAAAATGGAAACAACAGAAATGGGGATCGCCCAGGAGAGGGAGCACCCCCTAAACGGGGCCGGCACACCAAATTCGTCGGGGAGTCGAACCCCGCCTCTCCTACAGAGATAAAAAGTCTAAAACGCGAAACATGCTAATAAAAGGCAAAACAACAAAAAAGGATTAAAAACAGACGTGGAGATGAAAAAAATAAGTGTAAGCAATATTTACAAGAGCGAATGAACTAGAAAGAGCAAACGAAGGAGGAACCACTAATGTGTCCAAAAACGCCGTTACCACCCCACTGGCGGAGGAAGTATTTGCGGCGACGGCTAGAGTTAAAACGTTTCAAATACAAAGGCAGATAAAAACGTAGGCGGGCCTTTATACCAGAGATAAGGTGAACTGCACTGGGGGGCTCTGAGCGAAAACGGTGATCATTGCGCTGTGACCAGACCAGATATTTACAAACGTTCAACAGGTAGCAAAATACCCTGGGAACGCAACGCATCTCATCCGACGAAAAACCAAAGAGGGCATGGCGAAGAGAAATAGACGGAGCCAGAGGGGAAGCCCGGGAGAGTTGAGTCTGGACCCAAGCATACCCACTCTGAACAAGAGGACAAAAGAAGAATAGGTGTTCGAGACTTTCCAGCTGAAAACCACAAAAACAGGATAAAGGGATAGTGGGACACCATGAAGAAATGCGCTCGGCAGTATATAGGACCCCGTGGGCAATCTTCCAGTTAAGATCGGACACCTTGCGATCTAGGGGGAGGAAAAACAATGAACTCCAGGTGGCAGGCCAGTACAATGCACCAAAAGAAGGGAAAAACTTGGAAACGCAGTTGGGCACGGCAGGGTTAAGCTTGAGGAAGAGAGAGTAAACAAACTTGCAGGACATCGAGTGGACAGGAAAAGGGCCACCAACAGACCCACCGAAAACCAAACCAGAAGGGGACATGGAGCCACCAAGGGCCGACCATGAACGAAAAAGGGCAGAATAGAAGGGAGGGAAAGAAGCAGACGGAAAAGATGAAGGGCTCGAAAGAAAAGCGAGAGGAGAAACTCCAAGCCGGTCGAGAAGCCAGTACTTCAACAGAAAAACCCAACCATTTGGACAAACAACAAGGCGACGGACCCATTGAACCAACAGTGAGGAGACCTTGAGGTCAATGGAGACCACCGAAAAACCACCAGCCTCCTTGGGATGAAACATTACATTGCGACAAACTAGGTCAGGCTTGCCAGACCACAGAAACTTGAAGACAAGACGGTTGAGCTCTGTACGCACCCACGGAGGCATATGGACCAAGGAGGCCACATACCAAACACGTGAGAGTGCCAGGGCATTTACGATGAGGGCCTTTCCGGCAAGGGAAAGGGCCCGGGAACGCCACGCATCAAGACAACGCGACACCGCGTCAATCCGGGGCCGCCAGTTAGCTTCGGCCAGGTCGCCGTGCCCAATATAAACACCAAGGACTTTAATTTTTGAAGAGGTCCAAGCGATGTCAACGGAAGTAGAGCCACTACGAAAACGCCAAGGACCAAGCCAAAGGCCCTCGCACTTACCAAGATTAAGCTTGGAACCCGTTCCCTTTTCAAACTTTCCATAGGTATCAAAGACGGCAAGAATAGCGGAGTCCGAAGCAGCCACAACGGAAGTGTCATCAGCATATAAGGAAAGAACAGGCAAACTAGTGGATAGACCGGGCGGCCGCAGCCCCACAATGTCAGGGTGGGCCCGAAGGTTAACAGCCAGCACTTCGATAGAGATGACGTAGAGAAGAGGGGAGAGCGGGCAGCCCTGACGGACGCCGCGGGAAGGTCGAAAGAAATCTGACGAATAACCATTTAGGAGAACCGTGCTTCTGACATCCGTGTACAAAAGACGAACCCACGAAATAAACGTCGGACCAAAGCCAAAACGGGAAAGAGTGCGGAAAAGGAAAGCCCAGTCCACCCTGTCAAAGGCTTTCTCTTGGTCCAAAGACAGGATGGCGGCAGGTGTCTTAGTCTCGGAAGTAAATTCCACCAGATCTCTTAGGAAAGCCACATTTTCACCAATGTAGCGTCCACGGACGCCACAGGTTTGATCCGGGCCAATCACCAGATGAAGCACTTTTAAAAGACGCCCAGCCAGAGCCCTGGCACACAGCTTGTAGTCAACATTTAATAGACTAATCGGGCGCCAGTTTTTATGATCTAAACGGTCACCCTTCTTGAAGATAAGACAAATGAGGGCACCTCGGAGAGAAAACGGAAGAGACCCAGACGCAAAAGAATCATTGAGCACATCCACAAGATCAGCGCCCAGGATTCCCCAGAAAGTACGATAAAACTCCTTCGGGAGTCCATCTGATCCCGGTGACTTGACATCAGCCATACCATCCAAAGCCTGAAAAACCTCACCCACAGTCAAAGGACCCTCACAAGAGTCGCAGGCCGCTGGGGGAAGACGAGAGGACAGACTGTTCAAGAGATCATCCTGCACAGAGAGATCAATACTACCAGCAGAAAACAGAGATGAGTAGAAATCTACCCACGAAGAACAGATGGACGAAATATCCGTGGCAAGGGAACCATCAGAGCGCCGCATGGCGGTAATCCAGTCCGAGGTGCCACGCTTCTTCTCGAGACGCAGGAAATACTTCGAAGACATCTCACCCTCCTCCGCCCAGCGCACCCTGGAACGGATTCGGGCCCCCTCAGCCTCAAAACTGTCCAACTCCGAGATCTTTTTTAGCACCTTCTCGTAAACGTCCAGGAAGGAGATCCTACCGGCATCAATATGCGACTTCAGGTGGCAAGCAAGGGCAGTGTACAGGGAACGGGAGGTCTTTCGTTCAGCCTGCTTACCCAAACAAAAACGGATGGCAATGCTCTTAATATGTTCCTTACCCCTGTCCCACCAAGAATGGAGGGAAGAGGAAGGTTTACGCAGCCTCCATGACTTCCAAAAATCCTCAACTAAAGAAACAAACTCCTGTTCCTTCAAGATAGAAATATTCATTTTCCAACGACCAGGACCCCGAGGTAGAGGGGTAGGAATAGGACAGACAAGGAGAACAGCAGAGTGGTCCGAATAAGGACAGGGTAAAATTTCACATGACTTGACACAGTGAACCCAAGGTATAGGACAACCGATCAAATCTATTCGAGACGAAAGGGTCCCATCACTTCTCAGCCACGTAAAAGCTGCCGTATTAGGATGCAAGTAACGCCAAATGTCCACGACGCAACAGTCATTAAAAAGAGACTGAAGGGAACCGGAGCTGTCCGGAGCTGGATTTTGGGGGACAGGGCCACGACGATCCAAAGGCCGACTAAACACCGCATTAAAATCTCCACATAAAACAGTGGGGATAGCGGGATCCACAGTATCTGAGACAAACTGAAAAAAGTCATCGCGCGCCGGGTTTTGGTTTGGCGCCTATAGACAAACCACCCGAAAAACAATACCGTTCAGTTCGAATTCCGCTAAAACAAAGCGGCCAGAAGAGTCACAAAGGCTCTTACGCAGGACATACTTGGGCCGGAACAGGAGAACCGAGCCACAAGAAAAAGCTGTACCAGGCGACGCAACGGCCTGAAAGCCGAAAGGAGAGAACCAAGATGTGCACTCGGCACTTGAAGGAACGTGCGTCTCTTGGAGGCACGCAAAATCGACCGTAGACTGTGACAGCCACTGAAGGAACGATGAACGCTTATTTGCGTCCCGTAAACCACGAACATTAACAGTTAGAAACCTGGCCATGACTGAGGAAAAAAAGAAAAAAACTACTCGGGAGAGAAATCCGTCCGCTGACCATCCTCAAGGAGAGAGGAGTCAAGGGACTCAGCAGCAGAGACATCAAGAGAAACGTCAGTCTCGGCCACCAACACCACATCCCCACCAAGCGCAGAAGGAGAGGGCGTTGGAGAGCCGGCTTCACAAGACACATCAGACTCAGACTCAAGAGAGATATTACCAACCTTAGCGGAACCTTCATTAATATTATCTTCACTATCGGTACTGAGTTTCCGTTTTCTATTGGTGATACCCTTAGCATCATTACTAACGTCAAAGTCATTATCAACTACAGCATCATCATCATCATCATTATCATCATCATCATCATCATCATCATCATCATCATCATCATCATCAGGAATTCTTTCATTTTCAATAACACCATTTTGCAAACTGTCACTTACATTATTTCCAACTACATTAACGTTTCCATTTTCAGTAACACTACTTTGCAGATCATTACCATGATCAAGCAAATCACTTTCAACAACAGTATTAACACTTACTTTACTCTCTTTAATTACGGTACTTTCTATATCATTAACAATTCCACCTTTTTCACTTCTGTCGCTGACAGAAACGACCAAAGGTTCATTAGTGACGCCAGGACTACTGGCGGCGCCATTTGTAACAGCGCTAGGAACAACTTCATCCTCCATAGGGCTAGGCCCGAGAGGAGAGCTCATATCGTCAGCGTTCTCATCATCTGCGTTCTCATCATCTGCGTTCTCATCATCTGCGTTCTCATCATCTGCGTTCCCATCATTTGACCCATCGTCAGAAAGCCTTTCAACAACAGCAAGACCAGCCGGGGCACCTCCAGGGAGGGACCCGTAGTCAGATGAGGAAAGTCAGAAACACTAAGAGCCGACGAACCCACACTATCAGCATCAGAGGAACCGCCCCATGGATTGGGACAGGAGCGAGCAAAATGGCCGGACTGCCCACAGAGGCGACACTTATCCTTATTCGGGCAGTTGGCAGACACATGCCCCTGCTTAGAACACAGATTACACACAATAGGTTGCCCTCTATACCAGATGCGACAGTGATACCCATCAATAGAGATGGACCTAGGAGGGGTTTCCCTCAGAACAATGGAGACCAGCCTGGTACCAGTGTAAATTTGCTGACTCGACAGATAGGTCTGCTTCCTGACCTTTTTTACCTCACCAAAATCAGCCAGAGCATGCTCAATTTCAACATCGCTTTCCTCAAAGGGATAGTCGAAAACGTGGACCAAAGTGGTAGCAGGGCCACCACCCAAGATTTTACACCATAGTCCAAAAAGAGATACGCCTTCCATAGACTTTGCCCTGCTAAAGGCTTCATCAGAGCAAAAAGTAACCCGAACAATCTCATAACCAATCTGCACAGCCAAGATGGAGTCAACATCCCCCAACTGGACAACAACCTCTTTCATTACATCTTCCTTCAACTTGCCGGCCAATTTTCTGCCGGTCAAAATATTAAGAGTATTTGGCAGCCTCATAATGTTTTTTTGTTTTTGTTTTGTTTTTTTGTTTCAAAATGAACGACGGGAACAGGAAAGAATAAACAAGAAAAAAACGAGCTTCGCCCAAAAGCCAAGTGGACACAAACAAAGCCACCAGCTCGAGAAAAAACCAAACGTTAACTAAATACTACTTTACTGTATAATATTTTAACTATTTTGTTATAGTTTAACTATTTACTATTTAAGGCAGCCTCAGGCTGAACAAATTAACGGCTAATTTCAATATTAACTCCAACTACAAAACGTGGGGCTCACCCACGTAAAATATATTTATATACAAGGAACTTTTGCGGGATTTCCACAAAAGAAACTATGCACAAAAGGCCAAATGGCCAAACAACACCAAAGGGCACGAAGCCCAATTGGGGAAAAAACAAATGAAAAAAGAAGGAGAAAAAAGGACAAGAGGGCAAAAGGAAGCCCAAAAAAGGGAAAAAAAAAAAAAACAATGAAAAAGCGGAAAAGATAGCAGAAAAAGATGTGGCGTACCCCGGGTTACGGCAAAAGCCGAGCATAAATCCCGGGAGGGTAGCCAAAGGAAAGAAAAAGCAAAAGAAGGTCCTACCAAAAATATCCTCACGAACTCCAAAGGTGAACCACAAGTGCCGCAAATCCAAAGGCAATAACAGAAGCTTGAACCACAAGTGCCACAGGCTTCCCAAGAGTAGGCTGAGATCCACGTCAAGAAAACCCCTTGACTACTCGTAACTTCTCACTTGCATTAAGTAAAATAAGGGATGGTCTATAGTTTGGAATTTTTTTCTTGCATTTCAACATGTGGTAACCACATTTACCTATCACGCGAGTGCACGTACAGAACGCATGCGTATTTGTGACATTTGTACACACATTTCGCCATGTGGTAAGCACATTTACCTACCAGGCAAATGTACGTACAGAACGCATGCGTATTTGTCACATTTGTACACACATTTCGCCTTGTGGTAAGCACATTTACCTACCAGGCGAATGTACGTACAGAACGCATGCGTATTTGTCACATTTGTACACACATTTCGCCTTGTGGTAACCACATTTACTTACCAGGCGAGTGTACGTACAGAACGCATGCGTATTTGTGACATTTGTACACAAGGAAAAAAAAAAAGAAAAAACTCTGTTCGGGGCCCCGTGCTACTTTCGATCCTGGGAGGGAGAGATTAATCGGCCCCTAAACCATACGCGACTAACCCCTTTACTACTCGTAACTTCTCACTTGCATTAAGTAAAATAAGGGATGGTCTATAGTTTGGAATTTTTTTCTTGCATTTCAACATGTGGTAACCACATTTACCTATCACGCGAGTGCACGTACAGAACGCATGCGTATTTGTGACATTTGTACACACATTTCGCCATGTGGTAAGCACATTTACCTACCAGGCAAATGTACGTACAGAACGCATGCGTATTTGTGACATTTGTACACACATTTCGCCTTGTGGTAAGCACATTTACCTACCAGGCGAATGTACGTACAGAACGCATGCGTATTTGTCACATTTGTACACACATTTCGCCTTGTGGTAACCACATTTACTTACCAGGCGAGTGTACGTACAGAACGCATGCGTATTTGTGACATTTGTACACAAGGAAAAAAAAAAAGAAAAAACTCTGTTCGGGGCCCCGTGCTACTTTCGATCCTGGGAGGGAGAGATTAATCGGCCCCTAAACCATACGCGACTAACCCCTTGACTACTCGTAACTTCTCACTTGCATTAAGTAAAATAAGGGATGGTCTATAGTTTGGAATTTTTTTCTTGCATTTCAACATGTGGTAACCACATTTACCTATCACGCGAGTGCACGTACAGAACGCATGCGTATTTGTGACATTTGTACACACATTTCGCCATGTGGTAAGCACATTTACCTACCAGGCAAATGTACGTACAGAACGCATGCGTATTTGTGACATTTGTACACACATTTCGCCTTGTGGTAAGCACATTTACCTACCAGGCGAATGTACGTACAGAACGCATGCGTATTTGTCACATTTGTACACACATTTCGCCTTGTGGTAACCACATTTACTTACCAGGCGAGTGTACGTACAGAACGCATGCGTATTTGTGACATTTGTACACAAGGAAAAAAAAAAAGAAAAACTCTGTTCGGGGCCCCGTGCTACTTTCGATCCTGGGAGGGAGAGATTAATCGGCCCCTAAACCATACGCGACTAACCCCTTGACTACTCGTAACTTCTCACTTGCATTAAGTAAAATAAGGGATGGTCTATAGTTTGGAATTTTTTTCTTGCATTTCAACATGTGGTAACCACATTTACCTATCACGCGAGTGCACGTACAGAACGCATGCGTATTTGTGACATTTGTACACACATTTCGCCATGTGGTAAGCACATTTACCTACCAGGCAAATGTACGTACAGAACGCATGCGTATTTGTGACATTTGTACACACATTTCGCCTTGTGGTAAGCACATTTACCTACCAGGCGAATGTACGTACAGAACGCATGCGTATTTGTCACATTTGTACACACATTTCGCCTTGTGGTAACCACATTTACTTACCAGGCGAGTGTACGTACAGAACGCATGCGTATTTGTGACATTTGTACACAAGGAAAAAAAAAAAGAAAAAACTCTGTTCGGGGCCCCGTGCTACTTTCGATCCTGGGAGGGAGAGATTAATCGGCCCCTAAACCATACGCGACTAACCCCTTGACTACTCGTAACTTCTCACTTGCATTAAGTAAAATAAGGGATGGTCTATAGTTTGGAATTTTTTTCTTGCATTTCAACATGTGGTAACCACATTTACCTATCACGCGAGTGCACGTACAGAACGCATGCGTATTTGTGACATTTGTACACACATTTCGCCATGTGGTAAGCACATTTACCTACCAGGCAAATGTACGTACAGAACGCATGCGTATTTGTGACATTTGTACACACATTTCGCCTTGTGGTAAGCACATTTACCTACCAGGCGAATGTACGTACAGAACGCATGCGTATTTGTCACATTTGTACACACATTTCGCCTTGTGGTAACCACATTTACTTACCAGGCGAGTGTACGTACAGAACGCATGCGTATTTGTGACATTTGTACACAAGGAAAAAAAAAAGAAAAAACTCTGTTCGGGGCCCCGTGCTACTTTCGATCCTGGGAGGGAGAGATTAATCGGCCCCTAAACCATACGCGACTAACCCCTTGACTACTCGTAACTTCTCACTTGCATTAAGTTTTTTTTGTATTTAGGCGATCCCCCGAGCGAGGTGCAATGCCCGGAAGTCTTGACAACAGAAAATGGAAACAACAGAAATGGGGATCGCCCAGGAGAGGGAGCACCCCCTAAACGGGGCCGGCACACCAAATTCGTCGGGGAGTCGAACCCCGCCTCTCCTACAGAGATAAAAAGTCTAAAACGCGAAACATGCTAATAAAAGGCAAAACAACAAAAAAGGATTAAAAACAGACGTTGAGATGAAAATAATAAGTGTAAGCAATATTTACAAGAGCGAATGAACTAAAAAGAGCAAACGAAGGAGGAACCACTAATGTGTCCAAAAACGCCGTTACCACCCCACTGGCGGAGGAAGTATTTGCGGCGACGGCTAGAGTTAAAACGTTTCAAATACAAAGGCAGATAAAAACGTAGGCGGGCCTTTATACCAGAGATAAGGTGAACTGCACTGGGGGGCTCTGAGCGAAAACGGTGATCATTGCGCTGTGACCAGACCAGATATTTACAAACGTTCAACAGGTAGCAAAATACCCTGGGAACGCAACGCATCTCATCCGACGAAAAACCAAAGAGGGCATGGCGAAGAGAAATAGACGGAGCCAGAGGGGAAGCCCGGGAGAGTTGAGTCTGGACCCAAGCATACCCACTCTGAACAAGAGGACAAAAGAAGAATAGGTGTTCGAGACTTTCCAGCTGAAAACCACAAAAACAGGATAAAGGGATAGTGGGACACCATGAAGAAATGCGCTCGGCAGTATATAGGACCCCGTGGGCAATCTTCCAGTTAAGATCGGACACCTTGCGATCTAGGGGGAGGAAAAACAATGAACTCCAGGTGGCAGGCCAGTACAATGCACCAAAAGAAGGGAAAAACTTGGAAACGCAGTTGGGCACGGCAGGGTTAAGCTTGAGGAAGAGAGAGTAAACAAACTTGCAGGACATCGAGTGGACAGGAAAAGGGCCACCAACAGACCCACCGAAAACCAAACCAGAAGGGGACATGGAGCCACCAAGGGCCGACCATGAACGAAAAAGGGCAGAATAGAAGGGAGGGAAAGAAGCAGACGGAAAAGATGAAGGGCTCGAAAGAAAAGCGAGAGGAGAAACTCCAAGCCGGTCGAGAAGCCAGTACTTCAACAGAAAAACCCAACCATTTGGACAAACAACAAGGCGACGGACCCATTGAACCAACAGTGAGGAGACCTTGAGGTCAATGGAGACCACCGAAAAACCACCAGCCTCCTTGGGATGAAACATTACATTGCGACAAACTAGGTCAGGCTTGCCAGACCACAGAAACTTGAAGACAAGACGGTTGAGCTCTGTACGCACCCACGGAGGCATATGGACCAAGGAGGCCACATACCAAACACGTGAGAGTGCCAGGGCATTTACGATGAGGGCCTTTCCGGCAAGGGAAAGGGCCCGGGAACGCCACGCATCAAGACAACGCGACACCGCGTCAATCCGGGGCCGCCAGTTAGCTTCGGCCAGGTCGCCGTGCCCAATATAAACACCAAGGACTTTAATTTTTGAAGAGGTCCAAGCGATGTCAACGGAAGTAGAGCCACTACGAAAACGCCAAGGACCAAGCCAAAGGCCCTCGCACTTACCAAGATTAAGCTTGGAACCCGTTCCCTTTTCAAACTTTCCATAGGTATCAAAGACGGCAAGAATAGCGGAGTCCGAAGCAGCCACAACGGAAGTGTCATCAGCATATAAGGAAAGAGCAGGCAAACTAGTGGATAGACCGGGCGGCCGCAGCCCCACAATGTCAGGGTGGGCCCGAAGGTTAACAGCCAGCACTTCGATAGAGATGACGTAGAGAAGAGGGGAGAGCGGGCAGCCCTGACGGACGCCGCGGGAAGGTCGAAAGAAATCTGACGAATAACCATTTAGGAGAACCGTGCTTCTGACATCCGTGTACAAAAGACGAACCCACGAAATAAACGTCGGACCAAAGCCAAAACGGGAAAGAGTGCGGAAAAGGAAAGCCCAGTCCACCCTGTCAAAGGCTTTCTCTTGGTCCAAAGACAGGATGGCGGCAGGTGTCTTAGTCTCGGAAGTAAATTCCACCAGATCTCTTAGGAAAGCCACATTCTCACCAATGTAGCGTCCACGGACGCCACAGGTTTGATCCGGGCCAATCACCAGATGAAGCACTTTTAAAAGACGCCCAGCCAGAGCCCTGGCACACAGCTTGTAGTCAACATTTAATAGACTAATCGGGCGCCAGTTTTTATGATCTAAACGGTCACCCTTCTTGAAGATAAGACAAATGAGGGCACCTCGGAGAGAAAACGGAAGAGACCCAGACGCAAAAGAATCATTGAGCACATCCACAAGATCAGCGCCCAGGATTCCCCAGAAAGTACGATAAAACTCCTTCGGGAGTCCATCTGATCCCGGTGACTTGACATCAGCCATACCATCCAAAGCCTGAAAAACCTCACCCACAGTCAAAGGACCCTCACAAGAGTCGCAGGCCGCTGGGGGAAGACGAGAGGACAGACTGTTCAAGAGATCATCCTGCACAGAGAGATCAATACTACCAGCAGAAAACAGAGATGAGTAGAAATCTACCCACGAAGAACAGATGGACGAAATATCCGTGGCAAGGGAACCATCAGAGCGCCGCATGGCGGTAATCCAGTCCGAGGTGCCACGCTTCTTCTCGAGACGCAGGAAATACTTCGAAGACATCTCACCCTCCTCCGCCCAGCGCACCCTGGAACGGATTCGGGCCCCCTCAGCCTCAAAACTGTCCAACTCCGAGATCTTTTTTAGCACCTTCTCGTAAACGTCCAGGAAGGAGATCCTACCGGCATCAATATGCGACTTCAGGTGGCAAGCAAGGGCAGTGTACACGGAACGGGAGGTCTTTCGTTCAGCCTGCTTACCCAAACAAAAACGGATGGCAATGCTCTTAATATGTTCCTTACCCCTGTCCCACCAAGAATGGAGGGAAGAGGAAGGTTTACGCAGCCTCCATGACTTCCAAAAATCCTCAACTAAAGAAACAAACTCCTGTTCCTTCAAGATAGAAATATTCATTTTCCAACGACCAGGACCCCGAGGTAGAGGGGTAGGAATAGGACAGACAAGGAGAACAGCAGAGTGGTCCGAATAAGGACAGGGTAAAATTTCACATGACTTGACACAGTGAACCCAAGGTATAGGACAACCGATCAAATCTATTCGAGACGAAAGGGTCCCATCACTTCTCAGCCACGTAAAAGCTGCCGTATTAGGATGCAAGTAACGCCAAATGTCCACGACGCAACAGTCATTAAAAAGAGACTGAAGGGAACCGGAGCTGTCCGGAGCTGGATTTTGGGGGACAGGGCCACGACGATCCAAAGGCCGACTAAACACCGCATTAAAATCTCCACATAAAACAGTGGGGATAGCGGGATCCACAGTATCTGAGACAAACTGAAAAAAGTCATCGCGCGCCGGGTTTTGGTTTGGCGCCTATAGACAAACCACCCGAAAAACAATACCGTTCAGTTCGAATTCCGCTAAAACAAAGCGGCCAGAAGAGTCACAAAGGCTCTTACGCAGGACATACTTGGGCCGGAACAGGAGAACCGAGCCACAAGAAAAAGCTGTACCAGGCGACGCAACGGCCTGAAAGCCGAAAGGAGAGAACCAAGATGTGCACTCGGCACTTGAAGGAACGTGCGTCTCTTGGAGGCACGCAAAATCGACCGTAGACTGTGACAGCCACTGAAGGAACGATGAACGCTTATTTGCGTCCCGTAAACCACGAACATTAACAGTTAGAAACCTGGCCATGACTGAGGAAAAAAAGAAAAAAACTACTCGGGAGAGAAATCCGTCCGCTGACCATCCTCAAGGAGAGAGGAGTCAAGGGACTCAGCAGCAGAGACATCAAGAGAAACGTCAGTCTCGGCCACCAACACCACATCCCCACCAAGCGCAGAAGGAGAGGGCGTTGGAGAGCCGGCTTCACAAGACACATCAGACTCAGACTCAAGAGAGATATTACCAACCTTAGCGGAACCTTCATTAATATTATCTTCACTATCGGTACTGAGTTTCCGTTTTCTATTGGTGATACCCTTAGCATCATTACTAACGTCAAAGTCATTATCAACTACAGCATCATCATCATCATCATCATTATCATCATCATCATCATCATCATCATCATCATCATCATCATCATCATCATCAGGAATTCTTTCATTTTCAATAACACCATTTTGCAAACTGTCACTTACATTATTTCCAACTACATTAACGTTTCCATTTTCAGTAACACTACTTTGCAGATCATTACCATGATCAAGCAAATCACTTTCAACAACAGTATTAACACTTACTTTACTCTCTTTAATTACGGTACTTTCTATATCATTAACAATTCCACCTTTTTCACTTCTGTCGCTGACAGAAACGACCAAAGGTTCATTAGTGACGCCAGGACTACTGGCGGCGCCATTTGTAACAGCGCTAGGAACAACTTCATCCTCCATAGGGCTAGGCCCGAGAGGAGAGCTCATATCGTCAGCGTTCTCATCATCTGCGTTCTCATCATCTGCGTTCTCATCATCTGCGTTCTCATCATCTGCGTTCCCATCATTTGACCCATCGTCAGAAAGCCTTTCAACAACAGCAAGACCAGCCGGGGCACCTCCAGGGGAGGGACCCGTAGTCAGATGAGGAAAGTCAGAAACACTAAGAGCCGACGAACCCACACTATCAGCATCAGAGGAACCGCCCCATGGATTGGGACAGGAGCGAGCAAAATGGCCGGACTGCCCACAGAGGCGACACTTATCCTTATTCGGGCAGTTGGCAGACACATGCCCCTGCTTAGAACACAGATTACACACAATAGGTTGCCCTCTATACCAGATGCGACAGTGATACCCATCAATAGAGATGGACCTAGGAGGGGTTTCCCTCAGAACAATGGAGACCAGCCTGGTACCAGTGTAAATTTGCTGACTCGACAGATAGGTCTGCTTCCTGACCTTTTTTACCTCACCAAAATCAGCCAGAGCATGCTCAATTTCAACATCGCTTTCCTCAAAGGGATAGTCGAAAACGTGGACCAAAGTGGTAGCAGGGCCACCACCCAAGATTTTACACCATAGTCCAAAAAGAGATACGCCTTCCATAGACTTTGCCCTGCTAAAGGCTTCATCAGAGCAAAAAGTAACCCGAACAATCTCATAACCAATCTGCACAGCCAAGATGGAGTCAACATCCCCCAACTGGACAACAACCTCTTTCATTACATCTTCCTTCAACTTGCCGGCCAATTTTCTGCCGGTCAAAATATTAAGAGTATTTGGCAGCCTCATAATGTTTTTTTGTTTTTTGTTTTGTTTTTTGTTTCAAAATGAACGACGGGAACAGGAAAGAATAAACAAGAAAAAACGAGCTTCGCCCAAAAGCCAAGTGGACACAAACAAAGCCACCAGCTCGAGAAAAAACCAAACGTTAACTAAATACTACTTTACTGTATAATATTTTAACTATTTTGTTATAGTTTAACTATTTACTATTTAAGGCAGCCTCAGGCTGAACAAATTAACGGCTAATTTCAATATTAACTCCAACTACAAAACGTGGGGCTCACCCACGTAAAATATATTTATATACAAGGAACTTTTGCGGGATTTCCACAAAAGAAACTATGCACAAAAGGCCAAATGGCCAAACAACACCAAAGGGCACGAAGCCCAATTGGGGAAAAAACAAATGAAAAAAGAAGGAGAAAAAAGGACAAGAGGGCAAAAGGAAGCCCAAAAAAGGGAAAAAAAAAAAAAACAATGAAAAAGCGGAAAAGATAGCAGAAAAAGATGTGGCGTACCCCGGGTTACGGCAAAAGCCGAGCATAAATCCCCGGGAGGGTGGCCAAAGGAAAGAAAAAGCAAAAGAAGGTCTTACCAAAAATATCCTCACGAACTCCAAAGGTGAACCACAAGTGCCGCAAATCCAAAGGCAATAACAGAAGCTTGAACCACAAGTGCCACAGGCTTCCCAAGAGTAGGCTGAGATCCACGTCAAGAAAACCCCTTGACTACTCGTAACTTCTCACTTGCATTAAGTAAAATAAGGGATGGTCTATAGTTTGGAATTTTTTTCTTGCATTTCAACATGTGGTAACCACATTTACCTATCACGCGAGTGCACGTACAGAACGCATGCGTATTTGTGACATTTGTACACACATTTCGCCATGTGGTAAGCACATTTACCTACCAGGCAAATGTACGTACAGAACGCATGCGTATTTGTCACATTTGTACACACATTTCGCCTTGTGGTAAGCACATTTACCTACCAGGCGAATGTACGTACAGAACGCATGCGTATTTGTCACATTTGTACACACATTTCGCCTTGTGGTAACCACATTTACTTACCAGGCGAGTGTACGTACAGAACGCATGCGTATTTGTGACATTTGTACACAAGGAAAAAAAAAAAGAAAAAACTCTGTTCGGGGCCCCGTGCTACTTTCGATCCTGGGAGGGAGAGATTAATCGGCCCCTAAACCATACGCGACTAACCCCTTTACTACTCGTAACTTCTCACTTGCATTAAGTAAAATAAGGGATGGTCTATAGTTTGGAATTTTTTTCTTGCATTTCAACATGTGGTAACCACATTTACCTATCACGCGAGTGCACGTACAGAACGCATGCGTATTTGTGACATTTGTACACACATTTCGCCATGTGGTAAGCACATTTACCTACCAGGCAAATGTACGTACAGAACGCATGCGTATTTGTCACATTTGTACACACATTTCGCCTTGTGGTAAGCACATTTACCTACCAGGCGAATGTACGTACAGAACGCATGCGTATTTGTCACATTTGTACACACATTTCGCCTTGTGGTAACCACATTTACTTACCAGGCGAGTGTACGTACAGAACGCATGCGTATTTGTGACATTTGTACACAAGGAAAAAAAAAAAGAAAAAACTCTGTTCGGGGCCCCGTGCTACTTTCGATCCTGGGAGGGAGAGATTAATCGGCCCCTAAACCATACGCGACTAACCCCTTGACTACTCGTAACTTCTCACTTGCATTAAGTAAAATAAGGGATGGTCTATAGTTTGGAATTTTTTTCTTGCATTTCAACATGTGGTAACCACATTTACCTATCACGCGAGTGCACGTACAGAACGCATGCGTATTTGTGACATTTGTACACACATTTCGCCATGTGGTAAGCACATTTACCTACCAGGCAAATGTACGTACAGAACGCATGCGTATTTGTGACATTTGTACACACATTTCGCCTTGTGGTAAGCACATTTACCTACCAGGCGAATGTACGTACAGAACGCATGCGTATTTGTCACATTTGTACACACATTTCGCCTTGTGGTAACCACATTTACTTACCAGGCGAGTGTACGTACAGAACGCATGCGTATTTGTGACATTTGTACACAAGGAAAAAAAAAAAGAAAAAACTCTGTTCGGGGCCCCGTGCTACTTTCGATCCTGGGAGGGAGAGATTAATCGGCCCCTAAACCATACGCGACTAACCCCTTGACTACTCGTAACTTCTCACTTGCATTAAGTAAAATAAGGGATGGTCTATAGTTTGGAATTTTTTTCTTGCATTTCAACATGTGGTAACCACATTTACCTATCACGCGAGTGCACGTACAGAACGCATGCGTATTTGTGACATTTGTACACACATTTCGCCATGTGGTAAGCACATTTACCTACCAGGCAAATGTACGTACAGAACGCATGCGTATTTGTGACATTTGTACACACATTTCGCCTTGTGGTAAGCACATTTACCTACCAGGCGAATGTACGTACAGAACGCATGCGTATTTGTCACATTTGTACACACATTTCGCCTTGTGGTAACCACATTTACTTACCAGGCGAGTGTACGTACAGAACGCATGCGTATTTGTGACATTTGTACACAAGGAAAAAAAAAAAAGAAAAAACTCTGTTCGGGGCCCCGTGCTACTTTCGATCCTGGGAGGGAGAGATTAATCGGCCCCTAAACCATACGCGACTAACCCCTTGACTACTCGTAACTTCTCACTTGCATTAAGTAAAATAAGGGATGGTCTATAGTTTGGAATTTTTTTCTTGCATTTCAACATGTGGTAACCACATTTACCTATCACGCGAGTGCACGTACAGAACGCATGCGTATTTGTGACATTTGTACACACATTTCGCCATGTGGTAAGCACATTTACCTACCAGGCAAATGTACGTACAGAACGCATGCGTATTTGTGACATTTGTACACACATTTCGCCTTGTGGTAAGCACATTTACCTACCAGGCGAATGTACGTACAGAACGCATGCGTATTTGTCACATTTGTACACACATTTCGCCTTGTGGTAACCACATTTACTTACCAGGCGAGTGTACGTACAGAACGCATGCGTATTTGTGACATTTGTACACAAGGAAAAAAAAAAAAGAAAAAACTCTGTTCGGGGCCCCGTGCTACTTTCGATCCTGGGAGGGAGAGATTAATCGGCCCCTAAACCATACGCGACTAACCCCTTGACTACTCGTAACTTCTCACTTGCATTAAGTAAAATAAGGGATGGTCTATAGTTTGGAATTTTTTTCTTGCATTTCAACATGTGGTAACCACATTTACCTATCACGCGAGTGCACGTACAGAACGCATGCGTATTTGTGACATTTGTACACACATTTCGCCATGTGGTAAGCACATTTACCTACCAGGCAAATGTACGTACAGAACGCATGCGTATTTGTGACATTTGTACACACATTTCGCCTTGTGGTAAGCACATTTACCTACCAGGCGAATGTACGTACAGAACGCATGCGTATTTGTCACATTTGTACACACATTTCGCCTTGTGGTAACCACATTTACTTACCAGGCGAGTGTACGTACAGAACGCATGCGTATTTGTGACATTTGTACACAAGGAAAAAAAAAAAGAAAAAACTCTGTTCGGGGCCCCGTGCTACTTTCGATCCTGGGAGGGAGAGATTAATCGGCCCCTAAACCATACGCGACTAACCCCTTGACTACTCGTAACTTCTCACTTGCATTAAGTAAAATAAGGGATGGTCTATAGTTTGGAATTTTTTTCTTGCATTTCAACATGTGGTAACCACATTTACCTATCACGCGAGTGCACGTACAGAACGCATGCGTATTTGTGACATTTGTACACACATTTCGCCTTGTGGTAAGCACATTTACCTACCAGGCGAATGTACGTACAGAACGCATGCGTATTTGTCACATTTGTACACACATTTCGCCTTGTGGTAACCACATTTACTTACCAGGCGAGTGTACGTACAGAACGCATGCGTATTTGTGACATTTGTACACAAGGAAAAAAAAAAAGAAAAAACTCTGTTCGGGGCCCCGTGCTACTTTCGATCCTGGGAGGGAGAGATTAATCGGCCCCTAAACCATACGCGACTAACCCCTTGACTACTCGTAACTTCTCACTTGCATTAAGTAAAATAAGGGATGGTCTATAGTTTGGAATTTTTTTCTTGCATTTCAACATGTGGTAACCACATTTACCTATCACGCGAGTGCACGTACAGAACGCATGCGTATTTGTGACATTTGTACACACATTTCGCCATGTGGTAAGCACATTTACCTACCAGGCAAATGTACGTACAGAACGCATGCGTATTTGTGACATTTGTACACACATTTCGCCTTGTGGTAAGCACATTTACCTACCAGGCGAATGTACGTACAGAACGCATGCGTATTTGTCACATTTGTACACACATTTCGCCTTGTGGTAACCACATTTACTTACCAGGCGAGTGTACGTACAGAACGCATGCGTATTTGTGACATTTGTACACAAGGAAAAAAAAAAAAGAAAAAACTCTGTTCGGGGCCCCGTGCTACTTTCGATCCTGGGAGGGAGAGATTAATCGGCCCCTAAACCATACGCGACTAACCCCTTGACTACTCGTAACTTCTCACTTGCATTAAGTAAAATAAGGGATGGTCTATAGTTTGGAATTTTTTTCTTGCATTTCAACATGTGGTAACCACATTTACCTATCACGCGAGTGCACGTACAGAACGCATGCGTATTTGTGACATTTGTACACACATTTCGCCATGTGGTAAGCACATTTACCTACCAGGCAAATGTACGTACAGAACGCATGCGTATTTGTGACATTTGTACACACATTTCGCCTTGTGGTAAGCACATTTACCTACCAGGCGAATGTACGTACAGAACGCATGCGTATTTGTCACATTTGTACACACATTTCGCCTTGTGGTAACCACATTTACTTACCAGGCGAGTGTACGTACAGAACGCATGCGTATTTGTGACATTTGTACACAAGGAAAAAAAAAAAGAAAAAACTCTGTTCGGGGCCCCGTGCTACTTTCGATCCTGGGAGGGAGAGATTAATCGGCCCCTAAACCATACGCGACTAACCCCTTGACTACTCGTAACTTCTCACTTGCATTAAGTAAAATAAGGGATGGTCTATAGTTTGGAATTTTTTTCTTGCATTTCAACATGTGGTAACCACATTTACCTATCACGCGAGTGCACGTACAGAACGCATGCGTATTTGTGACATTTGTACACACATTTCGCCATGTGGTAAGCACATTTACCTACCAGGCAAATGTACGTACAGAACGCATGCGTATTTGTGACATTTGTACACACATTTCGCCTTGTGGTAAGCACATTTACCTACCAGGCGAATGTACGTACAGAACGCATGCGTATTTGTCACATTTGTACACACATTTCGCCTTGTGGTAACCACATTTACTTACCAGGCGAGTGTACGTACAGAACGCATGCGTATTTGTGACATTTGTACACAAGGAAAAAAAAAAGAAAAAACTCTGTTCGGGGCCCCGTGCTACTTTCGATCCTGGGAGGGAGAGATTAATCGGCCCCTAAACCATACGCGACTAACCCCTTGACTACTCGTAACTTCTCACTTGCATTAAGTAAAATAAGGGATGGTCTATAGTTTGGAATTTTTTTCTTGCATTTCAACATGTGGTAACCACATTTACCTATCACGCGAGTGCACGTACAGAACGCATGCGTATTTGTGACATTTGTACACACATTTCGCCATGTGGTAAGCACATTTACCTACCAGGCAAATGTACGTACAGAACGCATGCGTATTTGTGACATTTGTACACACATTTCGCCTTGTGGTAAGCACATTTACCTACCAGGCGAATGTACGTACAGAACGCATGCGTATTTGTCACATTTGTACACACATTTCGCCTTGTGGTAACCACATTTACTTACCAGGCGAGTGTACGTACAGAACGCATGCGTATTTGTGACATTTGTACACAAGGAAAAAAAAAAAGAAAAAACTCTGTTCGGGGCCCCGTGCTACTTTCGATCCTGGGAGGGAGAGATTAATCGGCCCCTAAACCATACGCGACTAACCCCTTGACTACTCGTAACTTCTCACTTGCATTAAGTAAAATAAGGGATGGTCTATAGTTTGGAATTTTTTTCTTGCATTTCAACATGTGGTAACCACATTTACCTATCACGCGAGTGCACGTACAGAACGCATGCGTATTTGTGACATTTGTACACACATTTCGCCATGTGGTAAGCACATTTACCTACCAGGCAAATGTACGTACAGAACGCATGCGTATTTGTGACATTTGTACACACATTTCGCCTTGTGGTAAGCACATTTACCTACCAGGCGAATGTACGTACAGAACGCATGCGTATTTGTCACATTTGTACACACATTTCGCCTTGTGGTAACCACATTTACTTACCAGGCGAGTGTACGTACAGAACGCATGCGTATTTGTGACATTTGTACACAAGGAAAAAAAAAAAGAAAAAACTCTGTTCGGGGCCCCGTGCTACTTTCGATCCTGGGAGGGAGAGATTAATCGGCCCCTAAACCATACGCGACTAACCCCTTGACTACTCGTAACTTCTCACTTGCATTAAGTAAAATAAGGGATGGTCTATAGTTTGGAATTTTTTTCTTGCATTTCAACATGTGGTAACCACATTTACCTATCACGCGAGTGCACGTACAGAACGCATGCGTATTTGTGACATTTGTACACACATTTCGCCATGTGGTAAGCACATTTACCTACCAGGCAAATGTACGTACAGAACGCATGCGTATTTGTGACATTTGTACACACATTTCGCCTTGTGGTAAGCACATTTACCTACCAGGCGAATGTACGTACAGAACGCATGCGTATTTGTCACATTTGTACACACATTTCGCCTTGTGGTAACCACATTTACTTACCAGGCGAGTGTACGTACAGAACGCATGCGTATTTGTGACATTTGTACACAAGGAAAAAAAAAAAGAAAAAACTCTGTTCGGGGCCCCGTGCTACTTTCGATCCTGGGAGGGAGAGATTAATCGGCCCCTAAACCATACGCGACTAACCCCTTGACTACTCGTAACTTCTCACTTGCATTAAGTAAAATAAGGGATGGTCTATAGTTTGGAATTTTTTTCTTGCATTTCAACATGTGGTAACCACATTTACCTATCACGCGAGTGCACGTACAGAACGCATGCGTATTTGTGACATTTGTACACACATTTCGCCATGTGGTAAGCACATTTACCTACCAGGCAAATGTACGTACAGAACGCATGCGTATTTGTGACATTTGTACACACATTTCGCCTTGTGGTAAGCACATTTACCTACCAGGCGAATGTACGTACAGAACGCATGCGTATTTGTCACATTTGTACACACATTTCGCCTTGTGGTAACCACATTTACTTACCAGGCGAGTGTACGTACAGAACGCATGCGTATTTGTGACATTTGTACACAAGGAAAAAAAAAAAGAAAAAACTCTGTTCGGGGCCCCGTGCTACTTTCGATCCTGGGAGGGAGAGATTAATCGGCCCCTAAACCATACGCGACTAACCCCTTGACTACTCGTAACTTCTCACTTGCATTAAGTAAAATAAGGGATGGTCTATAGTTTGGAATTTTTTTCTTGCATTTCAACATGTGGTAACCACATTTACCTATCACGCGAGTGCACGTACAGAACGCATGCGTATTTGTGACATTTGTACACACATTTCGCCATGTGGTAAGCACATTTACCTACCAGGCAAATGTACGTACAGAACGCATGCGTATTTGTGACATTTGTACACACATTTCGCCTTGTGGTAAGCACATTTACCTACCAGGCGAATGTACGTACAGAACGCATGCGTATTTGTCACATTTGTACACACATTTCGCCTTGTGGTAACCACATTTACTTACCAGGCGAGTGTACGTACAGAACGCATGCGTATTTGTGACATTTGTACACAAGGAAAAAAAAAAAGAAAAAACTCTGTTCGGGGCCCCGTGCTACTTTCGATCCTGGGAGGGAGAGATTAATCGGCCCCTAAACCATACGCGACTAACCCCTTGACTACTCGTAACTTCTCACTTGCATTAAGTAAAATAAGGGATGGTCTATAGTTTGGAATTTTTTTCTTGCATTTCAACATGTGGTAACCACATTTACCTATCACGCGAGTGCACGTACAGAACGCATGCGTATTTGTGACATTTGTACACACATTTCGCCATGTGGTAAGCACATTTACCTACCAGGCAAATGTACGTACAGAACGCATGCGTATTTGTGACATTTGTACACACATTTCGCCTTGTGGTAAGCACATTTACCTACCAGGCGAATGTACGTACAGAACGCATGCGTATTTGTCACATTTGTACACACATTTCGCCTTGTGGTAACCACATTTACTTACCAGGCGAGTGTACGTACAGAACGCATGCGTATTTGTGACATTTGTACACAAGGAAAAAAAAAAAGAAAAAACTCTGTTCGGGGCCCCGTGCTACTTTCGATCCTGGGAGGGAGAGATTAATCGGCCCCTAAACCATACGCGACTAACCCCTTGACTACTCGTAACTTCTCACTTGCATTAAGTAAAATAAGGGATGGTCTATAGTTTGGAATTTTTTTCTTGCATTTCAACATGTGGTAACCACATTTACCTATCACGCGAGTGCACGTACAGAACGCATGCGTATTTGTGACATTTGTACACACATTTCGCCATGTGGTAAGCACATTTACCTACCAGGCAAATGTACGTACAGAACGCATGCGTATTTGTGACATTTGTACACACATTTCGCCTTGTGGTAAGCACATTTACCTACCAGGCGAATGTACGTACAGAACGCATGCGTATTTGTCACATTTGTACACACATTTCGCCTTGTGGTAACCACATTTACTTACCAGGCGAGTGTACGTACAGAACGCATGCGTATTTGTGACATTTGTACACAAGGAAAAAAAAAAAGAAAAAACTCTGTTCGGGGCCCCGTGCTACTTTCGATCCTGGGAGGGAGAGATTAATCGGCCCCTAAACCATACGCGACTAACCCCTTGACTACTCGTAACTTCTCACTTGCATTAAGTAAAATAAGGGATGGTCTATAGTTTGGAATTTTTTTCTTGCATTTCAACATGTGGTAACCACATTTACCTATCACGCGAGTGCACGTACAGAACGCATGCGTATTTGTGACATTTGTACACACATTTCGCCATGTGGTAAGCACATTTACCTACCAGGCAAATGTACGTACAGAACGCATGCGTATTTGTGACATTTGTACACACATTTCGCCTTGTGGTAAGCACATTTACCTACCAGGCGAATGTACGTACAGAACGCATGCGTATTTGTCACATTTGTACACACATTTCGCCTTGTGGTAACCACATTTACTTACCAGGCGAGTGTACGTACAGAACGCATGCGTATTTGTGACATTTGTACACAAGGAAAAAAAAAAAGAAAAAACTCTGTTCGGGGCCCCGTGCTACTTTCGATCCTGGGAGGGAGAGATTAATCGGCCCCTAAACCATACGCGACTAACCCCTTGACTACTCGTAACTTCTCACTTGCATTAAGTAAAATAAGGGATGGTCTATAGTTTGGAATTTTTTTCTTGCATTTCAACATGTGGTAACCACATTTACCTATCACGCGAGTGCACGTACAGAACGCATGCGTATTTGTGACATTTGTACACACATTTCGCCATGTGGTAAGCACATTTACCTACCAGGCAAATGTACGTACAGAACGCATGCGTATTTGTGACATTTGTACACACATTTCGCCTTGTGGTAAGCACATTTACCTACCAGGCGAATGTACGTACAGAACGCATGCGTATTTGTCACATTTGTACACACATTTCGCCTTGTGGTAACCACATTTACTTACCAGGCGAGTGTACGTACAGAACGCATGCGTATTTGTGACATTTGTACACAAGGAAAAAAAAAAAGAAAAAACTCTGTTCGGGGCCCCGTGCTACTTTCGATCCTGGGAGGGAGAGATTAATCGGCCCCTAAACCATACGCGACTAACCCCTTGACTACTCGTAACTTCTCACTTGCATTAAGTAAAATAAGGGATGGTCTATAGTTTGGAATTTTTTTCTTGCATTTCAACATGTGGTAACCACATTTACCTATCACGCGAGTGCACGTACAGAACGCATGCGTATTTGTGACATTTGTACACACATTTCGCCATGTGGTAAGCACATTTACCTACCAGGCAAATGTACGTACAGAACGCATGCGTATTTGTGACATTTGTACACACATTTCGCCTTGTGGTAAGCACATTTACCTACCAGGCGAATGTACGTACAGAACGCATGCGTATTTGTCACATTTGTACACACATTTCGCCTTGTGGTAACCACATTTACTTACCAGGCGAGTGTACGTACAGAACGCATGCGTATTTGTGACATTTGTACACAAGGAAAAAAAAAAAGAAAAAACTCTGTTCGGGGCCCCGTGCTACTTTCGATCCTGGGAGGGAGAGATTAATCGGCCCCTAAACCATACGCGACTAACCCCTTGACTACTCGTAACTTCTCACTTGCATTAAGTAAAATAAGGGATGGTCTATAGTTTGGAATTTTTTTCTTGCATTTCAACATGTGGTAACCACATTTACCTATCACGCGAGTGCACGTACAGAACGCATGCGTATTTGTGACATTTGTACACACATTTCGCCATGTGGTAAGCACATTTACCTACCAGGCAAATGTACGTACAGAACGCATGCGTATTTGTGACATTTGTACACACATTTCGCCTTGTGGTAAGCACATTTACCTACCAGGCGAATGTACGTACAGAACGCATGCGTATTTGTCACATTTGTACACACATTTCGCCTTGTGGTAACCACATTTACTTACCAGGCGAGTGTACGTACAGAACGCATGCGTATTTGTGACATTTGTACACAAGGAAAAAAAAAGAAAAAACTCTGTTCGGGGCCCCGTGCTACTTTCGATCCTGGGAGGGAGAGATTAATCGGCCCCTAAACCATACGCGACTAACCCCTTGACTACTCGTAACTTCTCACTTGCATTAAGTAAAATAAGGGATGGTCTATAGTTTGGAATTTTTTTCTTGCATTTCAACATGTGGTAACCACATTTACCTATCACGCGAGTGCACGTACAGAACGCATGCGTATTTGTGACATTTGTACACACATTTCGCCATGTGGTAAGCACATTTACCTACCAGGCAAATGTACGTACAGAACGCATGCGTATTTGTGACATTTGTACACACATTTCGCCTTGTGGTAAGCACATTTACCTACCAGGCGAATGTACGTACAGAACGCATGCGTATTTGTCACATTTGTACACACATTTCGCCTTGTGGTAACCACATTTACTTACCAGGCGAGTGTACGTACAGAACGCATGCGTATTTGTGACATTTGTACACAAGGAAAAAAAAAGAAAAAACTCTGTTCGGGGCCCCGTGCTACTTTCGATCCTGGGAGGGAGAGATTAATCGGCCCCTAAACCATACGCGACTAACCCCTTGACTACTCGTAACTTCTCACTTGCATTAAGTAAAATAAGGGATGGTCTATAGTTTGGAATTTTTTTCTTGCATTTCAACATGTGGTAACCACATTTACCTATCACGCGAGTGCACGTACAGAACGCATGCGTATTTGTGACATTTGTACACACATTTCGCCATGTGGTAAGCACATTTACCTACCAGGCAAATGTACGTACAGAACGCATGCGTATTTGTGACATTTGTACACACATTTCGCCTTGTGGTAAGCACATTTACCTACCAGGCGAATGTACGTACAGAACGCATGCGTATTTGTCACATTTGTACACACATTTCGCCTTGTGGTAACCACATTTACTTACCAGGCGAGTGTACGTACAGAACGCATGCGTATTTGTGACATTTGTACACAAGGAAAAAAAAAAAGAAAAAACTCTGTTCGGGGCCCCGTGCTACTTTCGATCCTGGGAGGGAGAGATTAATCGGCCCCTAAACCATACGCGACTAACCCCTTGACTACTCGTAACTTCTCACTTGCATTAAGTAAAATAAGGGATGGTCTATAGTTTGGAATTTTTTTCTTGCATTTCAACATGTGGTAACCACATTTACCTATCACGCGAGTGCACGTACAGAACGCATGCGTATTTGTGACATTTGTACACACATTTCGCCATGTGGTAAGCACATTTACCTACCAGGCAAATGTACGTACAGAACGCATGCGTATTTGTGACATTTGTACACACATTTCGCCTTGTGGTAAGCACATTTACCTACCAGGCGAATGTACGTACAGAACGCATGCGTATTTGTCACATTTGTACACACATTTCGCCTTGTGGTAACCACATTTACTTACCAGGCGAGTGTACGTACAGAACGCATGCGTATTTGTGACATTTGTACACAAGGAAAAAAAAAAAGAAAAAACTCTGTTCGGGGCCCCGTGCTACTTTCGATCCTGGGAGGGAGAGATTAATCGGCCCCTAAACCATACGCGACTAACCCCTTGACTACTCGTAACTTCTCACTTGCATTAAGTAAAATAAGGGATGGTCTATAGTTTGGAATTTTTTTCTTGCATTTCAACATGTGGTAACCACATTTACCTATCACGCGAGTGCACGTACAGAACGCATGCGTATTTGTGACATTTGTACACACATTTCGCCATGTGGTAAGCACATTTACCTACCAGGCAAATGTACGTACAGAACGCATGCGTATTTGTGACATTTGTACACACATTTCGCCTTGTGGTAAGCACATTTACCTACCAGGCGAATGTA
Source organism: Montipora capricornis (assembly GCF_036669925.1). Lineage (NCBI taxonomy): Eukaryota > Metazoa > Cnidaria > Anthozoa > Scleractinia > Acroporidae > Montipora > Montipora capricornis. The sequence goes on along the minus strand of NC_090891.1, from coordinate 29,279,282 downwards.
CGTACAGAACGCATGCGTATTTGTCACATTTGTACACACATTTCGCCTTGTGGTAACCACATTTACTTACCAGGCGAGTGTACGTACAGAACGCATGCGTATTTGTGACATTTGTACACAAGGAAAAAAAAAAAGAAAAAACTCTGTTCGGGGCCCCGTGCTACTTTCGATCCTGGGAGGGAGAGATTAATCGGCCCCTAAACCATACGCGACTAACCCCTTGACTACTCGTAACTTCTCACTTGCATTAAGTAAAATAAGGGATGGTCTATAGTTTGGAATTTTTTTCTTGCATTTCAACATGTGGTAACCACATTTACCTATCACGCGAGTGCACGTACAGAACGCATGCGTATTTGTGACATTTGTACACACATTTCGCCATGTGGTAAGCACATTTACCTACCAGGCAAATGTACGTACAGAACGCATGCGTATTTGTGACATTTGTACACACATTTCGCCTTGTGGTAAGCACATTTACCTACCAGGCGAATGTACGTACAGAACGCATGCGTATTTGTCACATTTGTACACACATTTCGCCTTGTGGTAACCACATTTACTTACCAGGCGAGTGTACGTACAGAACGCATGCGTATTTGTGACATTTGTACACAAGGAAAAAAAAAAAGAAAAAACTCTGTTCGGGGCCCCGTGCTACTTTCGATCCTGGGAGGGAGAGATTAATCGGCCCCTAAACCATACGCGACTAACCCCTTGACTACTCGTAACTTCTCACTTGCATTAAGTAAAATAAGGGATGGTCTATAGTTTGGAATTTTTTTCTTGCATTTCAACATGTGGTAACCACATTTACCTATCACGCGAGTGCACGTACAGAACGCATGCGTATTTGTGACATTTGTACACACATTTCGCCATGTGGTAAGCACATTTACCTACCAGGCAAATGTACGTACAGAACGCATGCGTATTTGTGACATTTGTACACACATTTCGCCTTGTGGTAAGCACATTTACCTACCAGGCGAATGTACGTACAGAACGCATGCGTATTTGTCACATTTGTACACACATTTCGCCTTGTGGTAACCACATTTACTTACCAGGCGAGTGTACGTACAGAACGCATGCGTATTTGTGACATTTGTACACAAGGAAAAAAAAAAAGAAAAAACTCTGTTCGGGGCCCCGTGCTACTTTCGATCCTGGGAGGGAGAGATTAATCGGCCCCTAAACCATACGCGACTAACCCCTTGACTACTCGTAACTTCTCACTTGCATTAAGTAAAATAAGGGATGGTCTATAGTTTGGAATTTTTTTCTTGCATTTCAACATGTGGTAACCACATTTACCTATCACGCGAGTGCACGTACAGAACGCATGCGTATTTGTGACATTTGTACACACATTTCGCCATGTGGTAAGCACATTTACCTACCAGGCAAATGTACGTACAGAACGCATGCGTATTTGTGACATTTGTACACACATTTCGCCTTGTGGTAAGCACATTTACCTACCAGGCGAATGTACGTACAGAACGCATGCGTATTTGTCACATTTGTACACACATTTCGCCTTGTGGTAACCACATTTACTTACCAGGCGAGTGTACGTACAGAACGCATGCGTATTTGTGACATTTGTACACAAGGAAAAAAAAAAAGAAAAAACTCTGTTCGGGGCCCCGTGCTACTTTCGATCCTGGGAGGGAGAGATTAATCGGCCCCTAAACCATACGCGACTAACCCCTTGACTACTCGTAACTTCTCACTTGCATTAAGTAAAATAAGGGATGGTCTATAGTTTGGAATTTTTTTCTTGCATTTCAACATGTGGTAACCACATTTACCTATCACGCGAGTGCACGTACAGAACGCATGCGTATTTGTGACATTTGTACACACATTTCGCCATGTGGTAAGCACATTTACCTACCAGGCAAATGTACGTACAGAACGCATGCGTATTTGTGACATTTGTACACACATTTCGCCTTGTGGTAAGCACATTTACCTACCAGGCGAATGTACGTACAGAACGCATGCGTATTTGTCACATTTGTACACACATTTCGCCTTGTGGTAACCACATTTACTTACCAGGCGAGTGTACGTACAGAACGCATGCGTATTTGTGACATTTGTACACAAGGAAAAAAAAAAAGAAAAAACTCTGTTCGGGGCCCCGTGCTACTTTCGATCCTGGGAGGGAGAGATTAATCGGCCCCTAAACCATACGCGACTAACCCCTTGACTACTCGTAACTTCTCACTTGCATTAAGTAAAATAAGGGATGGTCTATAGTTTGGAATTTTTTTCTTGCATTTCAACATGTGGTAACCACATTTACCTATCACGCGAGTGCACGTACAGAACGCATGCGTATTTGTGACATTTGTACACACATTTCGCCATGTGGTAAGCACATTTACCTACCAGGCAAATGTACGTACAGAACGCATGCGTATTTGTGACATTTGTACACACATTTCGCCTTGTGGTAAGCACATTTACCTACCAGGCGAATGTACGTACAGAACGCATGCGTATTTGTCACATTTGTACACACATTTCGCCTTGTGGTAACCACATTTACTTACCAGGCGAGTGTACGTACAGAACGCATGCGTATTTGTGACATTTGTACACAAGGAAAAAAAAAAAGAAAAAACTCTGTTCGGGGCCCCGTGCTACTTTCGATCCTGGGAGGGAGAGATTAATCGGCCCCTAAACCATACGCGACTAACCCCTTGACTACTCGTAACTTCTCACTTGCATTAAGTAAAATAAGGGATGGTCTATAGTTTGGAATTTTTTTCTTGCATTTCAACATGTGGTAACCACATTTACCTATCACGCGAGTGCACGTACAGAACGCATGCGTATTTGTGACATTTGTACACACATTTCGCCATGTGGTAAGCACATTTACCTACCAGGCAAATGTACGTACAGAACGCATGCGTATTTGTGACATTTGTACACACATTTCGCCTTGTGGTAAGCACATTTACCTACCAGGCGAATGTACGTACAGAACGCATGCGTATTTGTCACATTTGTACACACATTTCGCCTTGTGGTAACCACATTTACTTACCAGGCGAGTGTACGTACAGAACGCATGCGTATTTGTGACATTTGTACACAAGGAAAAAAAAAAAGAAAAACTCTGTTCGGGGCCCCGTGCTACTTTCGATCCTGGGAGGGAGAGATTAATCGGCCCCTAAACCATACGCGACTAACCCCTTGACTACTCGTAACTTCTCACTTGCATTAAGTAAAATAAGGGATGGTCTATAGTTTGGAATTTTTTTCTTGCATTTCAACATGTGGTAACCACATTTACCTATCACGCGAGTGCACGTACAGAACGCATGCGTATTTGTGACATTTGTACACACATTTCGCCATGTGGTAAGCACATTTACCTACCAGGCAAATGTACGTACAGAACGCATGCGTATTTGTGACATTTGTACACACATTTCGCCTTGTGGTAAGCACATTTACCTACCAGGCGAATGTACGTACAGAACGCATGCGTATTTGTCACATTTGTACACACATTTCGCCTTGTGGTAACCACATTTACTTACCAGGCGAGTGTACGTACAGAACGCATGCGTATTTGTGACATTTGTACACAAGGAAAAAAAAAAAGAAAAAACTCTGTTCGGGGCCCCGTGCTACTTTCGATCCTGGGAGGGAGAGATTAATCGGCCCCTAAACCATACGCGACTAACCCCTTGACTACTCGTAACTTCTCACTTGCATTAAGTAAAATAAGGGATGGTCTATAGTTTGGAATTTTTTTCTTGCATTTCAACATGTGGTAACCACATTTACCTATCACGCGAGTGCACGTACAGAACGCATGCGTATTTGTGACATTTGTACACACATTTCGCCATGTGGTAAGCACATTTACCTACCAGGCAAATGTACGTACAGAACGCATGCGTATTTGTGACATTTGTACACACATTTCGCCTTGTGGTAAGCACATTTACCTACCAGGCGAATGTACGTACAGAACGCATGCGTATTTGTCACATTTGTACACACATTTCGCCTTGTGGTAACCACATTTACTTACCAGGCGAGTGTACGTACAGAACGCATGCGTATTTGTGACATTTGTACACAAGGAAAAAAAAAAAGAAAAAACTCTGTTCGGGGCCCCGTGCTACTTTCGATCCTGGGAGGGAGAGATTAATCGGCCCCTAAACCATACGCGACTAACCCCTTGACTACTCGTAACTTCTCACTTGCATTAAGTAAAATAAGGGATGGTCTATAGTTTGGAATTTTTTTCTTGCATTTCAACATGTGGTAACCACATTTACCTATCACGCGAGTGCACGTACAGAACGCATGCGTATTTGTGACATTTGTACACACATTTCGCCATGTGGTAAGCACATTTACCTACCAGGCAAATGTACGTACAGAACGCATGCGTATTTGTGACATTTGTACACACATTTCGCCTTGTGGTAAGCACATTTACCTACCAGGCGAATGTACGTACAGAACGCATGCGTATTTGTCACATTTGTACACACATTTCGCCTTGTGGTAACCACATTTACTTACCAGGCGAGTGTACGTACAGAACGCATGCGTATTTGTGACATTTGTACACAAGGAAAAAAAAAAGAAAAAACTCTGTTCGGGGCCCCGTGCTACTTTCGATCCTGGGAGGGAGAGATTAATCGGCCCCTAAACCATACGCGACTAACCCCTTGACTACTCGTAACTTCTCACTTGCATTAAGTAAAATAAGGGATGGTCTATAGTTTGGAATTTTTTTCTTGCATTTCAACATGTGGTAACCACATTTACCTATCACGCGAGTGCACGTACAGAACGCATGCGTATTTGTGACATTTGTACACACATTTCGCCATGTGGTAAGCACATTTACCTACCAGGCAAATGTACGTACAGAACGCATGCGTATTTGTGACATTTGTACACACATTTCGCCTTGTGGTAAGCACATTTACCTACCAGGCGAATGTACGTACAGAACGCATGCGTATTTGTCACATTTGTACACACATTTCGCCTTGTGGTAACCACATTTACTTACCAGGCGAGTGTACGTACAGAACGCATGCGTATTTGTGACATTTGTACACAAGGAAAAAAAAAAAGAAAAAACTCTGTTCGGGGCCCCGTGCTACTTTCGATCCTGGGAGGGAGAGATTAATCGGCCCCTAAACCATACGCGACTAACCCCTTGACTACTCGTAACTTCTCACTTGCATTAAGTAAAATAAGGGATGGTCTATAGTTTGGAATTTTTTTCTTGCATTTCAACATGTGGTAACCACATTTACCTATCACGCGAGTGCACGTACAGAACGCATGCGTATTTGTGACATTTGTACACACATTTCGCCATGTGGTAAGCACATTTACCTACCAGGCAAATGTACGTACAGAACGCATGCGTATTTGTGACATTTGTACACACATTTCGCCTTGTGGTAAGCACATTTACCTACCAGGCGAATGTACGTACAGAACGCATGCGTATTTGTCACATTTGTACACACATTTCGCCTTGTGGTAACCACATTTACTTACCAGGCGAGTGTACGTACAGAACGCATGCGTATTTGTGACATTTGTACACAAGGAAAAAAAAAAAGAAAAAACTCTGTTCGGGGCCCCGTGCTACTTTCGATCCTGGGAGGGAGAGATTAATCGGCCCCTAAACCATACGCGACTAACCCCTTGACTACTCGTAACTTCTCACTTGCATTAAGTAAAATAAGGGATGGTCTATAGTTTGGAATTTTTTTCTTGCATTTCAACATGTGGTAACCACATTTACCTATCACGCGAGTGCACGTACAGAACGCATGCGTATTTGTGACATTTGTACACACATTTCGCCATGTGGTAAGCACATTTACCTACCAGGCAAATGTACGTACAGAACGCATGCGTATTTGTGACATTTGTACACACATTTCGCCTTGTGGTAAGCACATTTACCTACCAGGCGAATGTACGTACAGAACGCATGCGTATTTGTCACATTTGTACACACATTTCGCCTTGTGGTAACCACATTTACTTACCAGGCGAGTGTACGTACAGAACGCATGCGTATTTGTGACATTTGTACACAAGGAAAAAAAAAAGAAAAAACTCTGTTCGGGGCCCCGTGCTACTTTCGATCCTGGGAGGGAGAGATTAATCGGCCCCTAAACCATACGCGACTAACCCCTTGACTACTCGTAACTTCTCACTTGCATTAAGTAAAATAAGGGATGGTCTATAGTTTGGAATTTTTTTCTTGCATTTCAACATGTGGTAACCACATTTACCTATCACGCGAGTGCACGTACAGAACGCATGCGTATTTGTGACATTTGTACACACATTTCGCCATGTGGTAAGCACATTTACCTACCAGGCAAATGTACGTACAGAACGCATGCGTATTTGTGACATTTGTACACACATTTCGCCTTGTGGTAAGCACATTTACCTACCAGGCGAATGTACGTACAGAACGCATGCGTATTTGTCACATTTGTACACACATTTCGCCTTGTGGTAACCACATTTACTTACCAGGCGAGTGTACGTACAGAACGCATGCGTATTTGTGACATTTGTACACAAGGAAAAAAAAAAAGAAAAAACTCTGTTCGGGGCCCCGTGCTACTTTCGATCCTGGGAGGGAGAGATTAATCGGCCCCTAAACCATACGCGACTAACCCCTTGACTACTCGTAACTTCTCACTTGCATTAAGTAAAATAAGGGATGGTCTATAGTTTGGAATTTTTTTCTTGCATTTCAACATGTGGTAACCACATTTACCTATCACGCGAGTGCACGTACAGAACGCATGCGTATTTGTGACATTTGTACACACATTTCGCCATGTGGTAAGCACATTTACCTACCAGGCAAATGTACGTACAGAACGCATGCGTATTTGTGACATTTGTACACACATTTCGCCTTGTGGTAAGCACATTTACCTACCAGGCGAATGTACGTACAGAACGCATGCGTATTTGTCACATTTGTACACACATTTCGCCTTGTGGTAACCACATTTACTTACCAGGCGAGTGTACGTACAGAACGCATGCGTATTTGTGACATTTGTACACAAGGAAAAAAAAAAAGAAAAAACTCTGTTCGGGGCCCCGTGCTACTTTCGATCCTGGGAGGGAGAGATTAATCGGCCCCTAAACCATACGCGACTAACCCCTTGACTACTCGTAACTTCTCACTTGCATTAAGTAAAATAAGGGATGGTCTATAGTTTGGAATTTTTTTCTTGCATTTCAACATGTGGTAACCACATTTACCTATCACGCGAGTGCACGTACAGAACGCATGCGTATTTGTGACATTTGTACACACATTTCGCCATGTGGTAAGCACATTTACCTACCAGGCAAATGTACGTACAGAACGCATGCGTATTTGTGACATTTGTACACACATTTCGCCTTGTGGTAAGCACATTTACCTACCAGGCGAATGTACGTACAGAACGCATGCGTATTTGTCACATTTGTACACACATTTCGCCTTGTGGTAACCACATTTACTTACCAGGCGAGTGTACGTACAGAACGCATGCGTATTTGTGACATTTGTACACAAGGAAAAAAAAAAAGAAAAAACTCTGTTCGGGGCCCCGTGCTACTTTCGATCCTGGGAGGGAGAGATTAATCGGCCCCTAAACCATACGCGACTAACCCCTTGACTACTCGTAACTTCTCACTTGCATTAAGTAAAATAAGGGATGGTCTATAGTTTGGAATTTTTTTCTTGCATTTCAACATGTGGTAACCACATTTACCTATCACGCGAGTGCACGTACAGAACGCATGCGTATTTGTGACATTTGTACACACATTTCGCCATGTGGTAAGCACATTTACCTACCAGGCAAATGTACGTACAGAACGCATGCGTATTTGTGACATTTGTACACACATTTCGCCTTGTGGTAAGCACATTTACCTACCAGGCGAATGTACGTACAGAACGCATGCGTATTTGTCACATTTGTACACACATTTCGCCTTGTGGTAACCACATTTACTTACCAGGCGAGTGTACGTACAGAACGCATGCGTATTTGTGACATTTGTACACAAGGAAAAAAAAAAAGAAAAAACTCTGTTCGGGGCCCCGTGCTACTTTCGATCCTGGGAGGGAGAGATTAATCGGCCCCTAAACCATACGCGACTAACCCCTTGACTACTCGTAACTTCTCACTTGCATTAAGTAAAATAAGGGATGGTCTATAGTTTGGAATTTTTTTCTTGCATTTCAACATGTGGTAACCACATTTACCTATCACGCGAGTGCACGTACAGAACGCATGCGTATTTGTGACATTTGTACACACATTTCGCCATGTGGTAAGCACATTTACCTACCAGGCAAATGTACGTACAGAACGCATGCGTATTTGTGACATTTGTACACACATTTCGCCTTGTGGTAAGCACATTTACCTACCAGGCGAATGTACGTACAGAACGCATGCGTATTTGTCACATTTGTACACACATTTCGCCTTGTGGTAACCACATTTACTTACCAGGCGAGTGTACGTACAGAACGCATGCGTATTTGTGACATTTGTACACAAGGAAAAAAAAAAAGAAAAAACTCTGTTCGGGGCCCCGTGCTACTTTCGATCCTGGGAGGGAGAGATTAATCGGCCCCTAAACCATACGCGACTAACCCCTTGACTACTCGTAACTTCTCACTTGCATTAAGTAAAATAAGGGATGGTCTATAGTTTGGAATTTTTTTCTTGCATTTCAACATGTGGTAACCACATTTACCTATCACGCGAGTGCACGTACAGAACGCATGCGTATTTGTGACATTTGTACACACATTTCGCCATGTGGTAAGCACATTTACCTACCAGGCAAATGTACGTACAGAACGCATGCGTATTTGTGACATTTGTACACACATTTCGCCTTGTGGTAAGCACATTTACCTACCAGGCGAATGTACGTACAGAACGCATGCGTATTTGTCACATTTGTACACACATTTCGCCTTGTGGTAACCACATTTACTTACCAGGCGAGTGTACGTACAGAACGCATGCGTATTTGTGACATTTGTACACAAGGAAAAAAAAAAAGAAAAAACTCTGTTCGGGGCCCCGTGCTACTTTCGATCCTGGGAGGGAGAGATTAATCGGCCCCTAAACCATACGCGACTAACCCCTTGACTACTCGTAACTTCTCACTTGCATTAAGTAAAATAAGGGATGGTCTATAGTTTGGAATTTTTTTCTTGCATTTCAACATGTGGTAACCACATTTACCTATCACGCGAGTGCACGTACAGAACGCATGCGTATTTGTGACATTTGTACACACATTTCGCCATGTGGTAAGCACATTTACCTACCAGGCAAATGTACGTACAGAACGCATGCGTATTTGTGACATTTGTACACACATTTCGCCTTGTGGTAAGCACATTTACCTACCAGGCGAATGTACGTACAGAACGCATGCGTATTTGTCACATTTGTACACACATTTCGCCTTGTGGTAACCACATTTACTTACCAGGCGAGTGTACGTACAGAACGCATGCGTATTTGTGACATTTGTACACAAGGAAAAAAAAAAAGAAAAAACTCTGTTCGGGGCCCCGTGCTACTTTCGATCCTGGGAGGGAGAGATTAATCGGCCCCTAAACCATACGCGACTAACCCCTTGACTACTCGTAACTTCTCACTTGCATTAAGTAAAATAAGGGATGGTCTATAGTTTGGAATTTTTTTCTTGCATTTCAACATGTGGTAACCACATTTACCTATCACGCGAGTGCACGTACAGAACGCATGCGTATTTGTGACATTTGTACACACATTTCGCCATGTGGTAAGCACATTTACCTACCAGGCAAATGTACGTACAGAACGCATGCGTATTTGTGACATTTGTACACACATTTCGCCTTGTGGTAAGCACATTTACCTACCAGGCGAATGTACGTACAGAACGCATGCGTATTTGTCACATTTGTACACACATTTCGCCTTGTGGTAACCACATTTACTTACCAGGCGAGTGTACGTACAGAACGCATGCGTATTTGTGACATTTGTACACAAGGAAAAAAAAAAAGAAAAAACTCTGTTCGGGGCCCCGTGCTACTTTCGATCCTGGGAGGGAGAGATTAATCGGCCCCTAAACCATACGCGACTAACCCCTTGACTACTCGTAACTTCTCACTTGCATTAAGTAAAATAAGGGATGGTCTATAGTTTGGAATTTTTTTCTTGCATTTCAACATGTGGTAACCACATTTACCTATCACGCGAGTGCACGTACAGAACGCATGCGTATTTGTGACATTTGTACACACATTTCGCCATGTGGTAAGCACATTTACCTACCAGGCAAATGTACGTACAGAACGCATGCGTATTTGTGACATTTGTACACACATTTCGCCTTGTGGTAAGCACATTTACCTACCAGGCGAATGTACGTACAGAACGCATGCGTATTTGTCACATTTGTACACACATTTCGCCTTGTGGTAACCACATTTACTTACCAGGCGAGTGTACGTACAGAACGCATGCGTATTTGTGACATTTGTACACAAGGAAAAAAAAAAAGAAAAAACTCTGTTCGGGGCCCCGTGCTACTTTCGATCCTGGGAGGGAGAGATTAATCGGCCCCTAAACCATACGCGACTAACCCCTTGACTACTCGTAACTTCTCACTTGCATTAAGTAAAATAAGGGATGGTCTATAGTTTGGAATTTTTTTCTTGCATTTCAACATGTGGTAACCACATTTACCTATCACGCGAGTGCACGTACAGAACGCATGCGTATTTGTGACATTTGTACACACATTTCGCCATGTGGTAAGCACATTTACCTACCAGGCAAATGTACGTACAGAACGCATGCGTATTTGTGACATTTGTACACACATTTCGCCTTGTGGTAAGCACATTTACCTACCAGGCGAATGTACGTACAGAACGCATGCGTATTTGTCACATTTGTACACACATTTCGCCTTGTGGTAACCACATTTACTTACCAGGCGAGTGTACGTACAGAACGCATGCGTATTTGTGACATTTGTACACAAGGAAAAAAAAAAAGAAAAAACTCTGTTCGGGGCCCCGTGCTACTTTCGATCCTGGGAGGGAGAGATTAATCGGCCCCTAAACCATACGCGACTAACCCCTTGACTACTCGTAACTTCTCACTTGCATTAAGTAAAATAAGGGATGGTCTATAGTTTGGAATTTTTTTCTTGCATTTCAACATGTGGTAACCACATTTACCTATCACGCGAGTGCACGTACAGAACGCATGCGTATTTGTGACATTTGTACACACATTTCGCCATGTGGTAAGCACATTTACCTACCAGGCAAATGTACGTACAGAACGCATGCGTATTTGTGACATTTGTACACACATTTCGCCTTGTGGTAAGCACATTTACCTACCAGGCGAATGTACGTACAGAACGCATGCGTATTTGTCACATTTGTACACACATTTCGCCTTGTGGTAACCACATTTACTTACCAGGCGAGTGTACGTACAGAACGCATGCGTATTTGTGACATTTGTACACAAGGAAAAAAAAAAGAAAAAACTCTGTTCGGGGCCCCGTGCTACTTTCGATCCTGGGAGGGAGAGATTAATCGGCCCCTAAACCATACGCGACTAACCCCTTGACTACTCGTAACTTCTCACTTGCATTAAGTAAAATAAGGGATGGTCTATAGTTTGGAATTTTTTTCTTGCATTTCAACATGTGGTAACCACATTTACCTATCACGCGAGTGCACGTACAGAACGCATGCGTATTTGTGACATTTGTACACACATTTCGCCATGTGGTAAGCACATTTACCTACCAGGCAAATGTACGTACAGAACGCATGCGTATTTGTGACATTTGTACACACATTTCGCCTTGTGGTAAGCACATTTACCTACCAGGCGAATGTACGTACAGAACGCATGCGTATTTGTCACATTTGTACACACATTTCGCCTTGTGGTAACCACATTTACTTACCAGGCGAGTGTACGTACAGAACGCATGCGTATTTGTGACATTTGTACACAAGGAAAAAAAAAAAGAAAAAACTCTGTTCGGGGCCCCGTGCTACTTTCGATCCTGGGAGGGAGAGATTAATCGGCCCCTAAACCATACGCGACTAACCCCTTGACTACTCGTAACTTCTCACTTGCATTAAGTAAAATAAGGGATGGTCTATAGTTTGGAATTTTTTTCTTGCATTTCAACATGTGGTAACCACATTTACCTATCACGCGAGTGCACGTACAGAACGCATGCGTATTTGTAAGATATATATACGCACATGATCCTTTAATTTGTAAATGGCCGTTGAACGGTCTATAATCGCCGTTAACTTTTACAGTAAAATTCGTTTTTAAGCATTTTTTTTTGTGGAAAAAAAAAGAAAAAAAAAGCAAAAACTCTGTTTGGGGTCCCCGTGTTGTTTTCAATCCAAAGAGGGAGAGGTTAATCGGTCCTTGAGCCATTGTGACTAACCCTTTGACTACTTGTAGCTCCTCTGTTAAAACACATGTTAAAAAGGGTAGTCTATAGTTTGGATTTTGTTTTTTCTTGCATTTCACATGGGAGCTTTTTTCTAGGAGGAAATTACCCAAAAAAGCACTAGCTTTTCTCCAATTTTCTACGATAAAAGCTTCTTCAGAAATCAAAAGTTTCCGGTAACAGCACACATAAGGGCTACTGCTTAGTATCTGACACGAAATTTTCCTTTTAGTGTTTTTTTTTTCCGGCTGCGCTTCGGCCATTTGATGAGGGCCAGCCTCGTACTTCTCAAGTAGCCTTGTTCATGCTCAAAAAGGATTCTGGGTAATTGTGCATTCCACGAACAGGTAAGTCCCTCGATTTCCAGTTCTTAGATTTTTTATAAGTGTCGGGCCACCCAGTCCTACCAGCAAAATATAGCATCGATTGAAATTTTTAGCACTCAAAAGTCTCCCAAATTGTATCGGTAGGTCCTGGAATTCATCCACAGAGAGGCCAGAGAGACAACTTCACTCGTGAACCGCCATTAAAGCATTTTAGGCGTCCCAGTCTGCATGAAACCATCTCTCACCTCTGTTTTCTTTCAAAGGCTTGCCTTTACCCACATTCTAGCTTAATGATGCCAGCCTGGGGGCTTCTGTAGACGAAGATGGCCCAAAAAATCACTTATAAAATGATAAACCTACCAGATTTGCGCCAACTCGCTCGTTCCCCGAACACGAACTGTTGACATTGTCACGTGATGGACAAACCTGAGCCCACATAAGTAAAGTACGTATGATATAAACAGAAAAGAGAAAGCAATGGCGGGCTGAAAATGTTCGAGAAACAAAGATTTTAGCCTTACACACCATAAAAGAAACTGGAGAAATGATCATTGGCTCGCTGTAAGAGCGAGTGAAGATGAAACTTCTGACGCTTTCGGTAAGTGTAATTTTAGTGTTTCAGTGTGCATTTCATCGTTCAGGCCTGGGTTGCTCGAAGCATGGTTATCGCTAACCAGCGTTTAATGGCATGGAAACCTATTGGTTTTGATACCTCTTAACTAACGGTTAGCGCTAACCAGGCTTGGAGCAACCGGCCCCAGAATACCATCGTGCAAGCAACACGATCGACAAAGACAAGACTTTCTTCCACGGAATTCTCCTCAAAGAGTGAACAACTCCCATACTAAGGCTGTCACGGCATTTTTGCCGACCAATTTAGAATTAGACCACTTTTTCCGCAAGAAAAAAAGACAGTTTCCGTTTAGTGACGCTATGAGGTCAAGTTAGTTCTTGTGATTCGTCATCGGGCTCCTGTAGGAGTCTCATTCGCGGAAAATTGAATCCAAAACTAAATTGCGGTCTGTGAAAAACCCATGACAGGAATATAGGGAAGTTGTTCGCTCCTATTTATGGGCTACTGATTTAATAATAATTGTCTCTAATAGACACCTATACAACCTATTTGGTGGCTCCAAAGGGATGCGTCTCTAAGGCCCTGTTTACAAGCAGGTAGGGTAAGTTAAACTACTAAGGTTACCCTAGCAAGAGGTTCAAAGATAGCCTGGGTTTACAAGCACAGGTTGGGTTACCCTACCACCCGGGACAACTTTGCGTGCTTGGTAACCGCCAGCATCACAAACACAATGGAAACCGCTAAAAAGTTGTCCCTAGCGGAGCGTTTACAAGGCAGCTAGGGTTACTCTCTTGCTAGGGTAACCCTAGCTGCCTTGTAAACGTGTCGATGAAAAAAAGACGAAATGTGTGAGTTCTAGGGGTAACCCTAGCAGTAGGGTTACCGTACCTGCTTGTAAACAGGGAGGGCCTAACCAGCGCTTCAAGGTACATTCATTTTTTTTATTCATCAACTTCTTCACCAGAGCAAATGAGCCCAACAAATGGAATGAATGAATGAATGAATGAATGAATGAATGAATGAATATTTCGTTGGCCACTCCCCTAAGGGCTTTTCAGGGTCAATCAACAACGTTTTGTTGGGGACTTTGCCAGACTGCTTTTTTTCTGGCACAAATGGCAGCCATGCAGTTTACAGTGATTTTAACTGAATAGTAAGTAGTGTACACAGGTGACCCCAGAAGAGAATGAATGAGAGCCCACTGCACCGGGGACTACGTCCCCTACTCTTCTCTAACCGGGTGTGTTCTTTAAAGGAAAAGTTCCCTGTTAAAATGTGACAAGAGCACTTTGAAGTTGCCTCTTTCGTGACTTGGAGAGCGCCATCTTGGATATGACGTGTTATGACGTAGCAATAGTCAACAAACGTGTTCGACAAAACGCAGACTACAGACCAGGGGTAAAATGCAGACTGAGGTTATAACGTAACTGTTGAAAAACGCCCAAACCCCTTAGAAATGCTAACCTTAGGCCTAATTAGGCCTAAAACAATATTTAGGCTTAACTGTTAGCATTTCTAATGGTTTGGGCTTTTTCAACAGTTAAATTATAACCTTAGTCTGCATTTTACCCCCGGTCTGCATTCTGCAGTCAGCGTTTTACACTGACCAATTCGGCCTTACAAATTCTTCGTTCCGCGATCACTTTCTTAATGTTGTGTGACCTTTCTGCTTCGAGAAATTCAAATGTAAGATGAAAAACGATGGTAAACGATGGTAAACGATCAATAGATAGTAGGCCATGTAGGCCAAAAGTGCGACAGAAACTCAAGTCACTACATACTTCTAGATTTTCTAGTCAATCAAACTAGGCGGCAAAAATCAGCCAGACCAGACAAAAACCTTGAACATGCGACAAAGAAATATTCGACAAACGTACCTTTTTCACTTTCTTCCTTCAGCGACAGCCGTCTTCGATGCTTCAGCAAACGTATTTGTTTGCTTTCACACGAGGAAGCGTTTAATTTGAATAAGCCGACGAAACTTTCAGATGTTGCTCAATACATGTAGCAAGGCTTTTTCACATCAACAGTTACCGCTGTTGGGGTGTACGCTTTCGATGGGGATGAAACTAGACGCATGTCTAGACTTGAGAACACATATAAAAATTAAAAAAACCGAAGCTTACACCGGAAAATTAAAATTTAAAGAAAAGTTGGCCGGCGAAAATAAAACGTGGATGGATTCCTCAAACGTGAAAACCTGACCGCTACATTGTCTGTTCGGGTCTGTCATTTTACCAAGGAGGGCTTCAAGCCGGTCCTTTATGTCCTTCAGGTATATGAATATTGGTCTTGGTGGCATTCGCTTCATACGGAAATCTCAGTCAACTAGTCCAAAATATCATTATATTGGAGCGAGAAAACAGAATTAAGCCATATATAGACGACTTTCACTGTTATGCGCTAATAAACGTAACTTGAAATGTGGTTACAGTGCATTTCACAAAACTTTTGACAGGCGATTTGCGAATGTCGTTGTAAATTTCATTACGTACCTGTCAATCAAATGGCAAACTTTGAAACGAACTTTCGTGGGAATGTGGCGAAGTAATTTCACCATTGCTCTTGGTTGTTGTTTTGAAATGAGTGCCTTCACCGTGCAAGGAAAGGCGGATTTAATTTTAAATTTGCCTATTTTTGAAGCGTTATTGTTGGCTATTTAAACACATTTAGTCCAAATGAGTGGTCAAGTATGACACTTTCGATTCAGAGAACTGACTTTTTCTAGACCGTACTTTCCCTTTAACGTCCCACGCTGGCTACGCAAGTGATTTGAGACGAGGCCTACGGTTTATCGAACTTATCCGAGAAGACTAGAAAGTCTAACCATAGTGCGTGACTTAAGCTTCTGTGAGAGCTTCTGTGAGAAAGGAGTTAATAAATTCTCATCTACTGCCGTGAATGCTTTAACCGACCTTTACTGATCTGATCTTATTCGCAATGATTTATGATTTATGGTATCGGTCAGTTTCCCCAATCCAAAATCTAACTGCCTGAATAAGCTTCATCCGCAATTGGATTTGTACTCCAGGGGTCCAAAAATTCGCTAGGACATTGGGCGGGGTTTTGAACCCGCCACCTCCAGCACTCTCGTCCGATGCACAACCAACTGATCCAACCAGTCGGCTGAGTCCTACCAGCGTGGCATATGAAAGGCCAGGCCAAAAAAAGGCATGGTAAGGATCCATGAGGAGGACGTATGCAAAACATGGGGTTGGGTCGTAACCTCTTGTAGATCACTATATTTAATTGGCTGTATAGTGTCGTACTTCCTATTGTTTTCTGTGCCAAATCCATTGTTATCTTTGTTCATTCTATTGTTCTTTTGGCCAATCCTGAAGCCCGTCCAGTGAAGTACAACAAGACCCAAAACATGACCTGCTCCCAACTGAGTGGCCTTAGAGCTCAGTTAGTACAGCATTGCACCCGCATCGCTGGTCATGCGTTCGAATCCCGTTAGAATCCCGTTAGAGGCACCTGAATTTTCATGTGTGTGTAACTCGGACAATTGCTTAAATTGTTAAGATTTTTGCTTGGATCACTTCTGTTTTTCGTCTAAAGATTTTTCTGCTTGTAACTGTACAAAATGAGGGGTGGTCTACAGGGGTGGTCCAGAGACCTGGGGTCCACATTTTGTTTTATTTTTTTGATTTTTATATTTCAGAGGTAGAAAAAACAAACAGCACTGAAGCTAGTTTCAGATTTTGAATCTCCCTCCAAATTCTGGGGTTTCCCAATTGAGGAATTACGACTTGGTATGAATCCTTCTCTATAAAGGCATGCTGAATCATATGACATCGAGCCATCAGACCAGTGGGATACCACAAGGATTTATTGTGGCTTGGCGAGTTGAGCATCCGATTGCTGTTGCAGAGAATACAGGTTCGATTGCCCGCAGGGATCGCGTTTTCCCGTTGCCAAGCCCCTGATATATCATCATTCTCAACGGTACAACATCACCACCACCTATTGTTGCAAAACTGTTTCGCGTTTCTCATGAGCTCCGCGAACATTGGACTGGCGTGGTGCGCGTTATGCGTATCTGCATGTACTAAAATTCAAACAAGATTAAGTTCACGGGTTTTAATCACAAGATCAACTTAAGACAAATTTATTTGTTTACATCAATAATAAAAACGTGCAGGCTTAAAGCAAATCAGCTCTATAAGCCGTCGAAGGCTCCATGATGGAGCAACCGGGTATGAGAGTGATTTGCAGGCTTAGAATTTTCGAAAGTTTCCTTTTGTTCGCTCTGCTTTCGCCCTCGTACGGTCTCGGAGAACTGTCTTGTTCATCTCATCTAGATTGTCCCTTTAACAAGAGTTGTTGTGGAAACTCTTGTGATCCAGACCATTACTGTTTAAGACACTCTTGTCATTCTAACTCGGACTGTG
Source organism: Montipora capricornis (assembly GCF_036669925.1). Classification (NCBI taxonomy): domain Eukaryota; kingdom Metazoa; phylum Cnidaria; class Anthozoa; order Scleractinia; family Acroporidae; genus Montipora; species Montipora capricornis. The sequence continues at coordinate 29,261,415 of NC_090891.1, read as the reverse complement.
GGATTTATGGAAGCTGCTGCGCTGGCGGGAAAATTGGCACAAAGGAAAGAAAATGTCGCAAAAACTGTACTTATCAAGACTGCTACAACAAGAACGAGTGCGGGCGCCAAGAGAAATGCTGCAACAATAAATGTACCTTACATGGCCGCAAAAACACCTCACATGACAATACCTCTTTTGGAAGTAGTTGCTGTAGTAAAAAATGTGCGCTTGACAACCGCAACAGTAACTCTTACGGCACTAGCAATAACTACGGAACAGTGGATTCGCCGTTTGGTGGTTACGGAGGTGTACACATTATAATTGTGGCAGCAATAATTTGTATTTGTTTATTTGCGACATGCATTTACTGCTATCTTTACTCCCGAAAACTTGTGAAAAGTCAGAAAAAAAGACGCCAGGCAGGGCCCAGTAGCTGTGATACTACAACAGTCAACTTGTCACTATAAGTTTAAACTCGCTCCTGAAAAAACAAAATCCTAACCCTAAAAACAAAAACGCTAAACCAGGAATGACCCCGCCTGGGTATAGTGAACGACGGTCACCGAGTTAAATTCGACTTCTGTCGTCAATATTCGGATTGTTCTGAGTTTGCCCTAGGCATAATCGAAAAATCATAGTCTCTGACCTGTCTGTTTCATGACTGACTGATTGCCATCTGATGATGGCTTCAAAGACTTACTCAAAGTATTTTGAACGATTATCTAACTTAACGTATAAAACATAACTGGACCACGCATCCCCTCAACCCCATACCAAACCTACTCTTTCGTATTACCACTCAGTCCTGATGGATACACAGATAGATCATTGAAACACCCACTGCGGCCGACTTGTAAATCAATCAGCAACTAAGACAGAGCACTGCAACTGTATCGCAGACGTCATGGTATAAAATTCAGTTTAACCATGCATCGTTAGTTCTTCAAGTAACGTTCATCACTACGGTGAAAAACTTATTTCATTGGTTCAAGTCTCTTCATAAACAACAACGGGGCATATTGGAAATAAATGAACGCAAGCATCATTAGCTTGTTAGGAGGCGGTGGACAACAACTTTCTCCTGAACAGGACGCTCTGGTTCATCGCACGAGGAAAGCACTAACCATGCACATAAGGTGATCTCGAGACACCCTTTAACCCAACAACGCAACACAGATTGCTTTAACTCACAATTTGACAGTTTACATAGAAAACATAAAGTAACGAAAACGTCACGTGATCTTAGGAAAGGCAAAGAAAAGAAATATTCTTTGGTTAGGCGAAAGTAATAAGTAATACCATAGATTACTTTGTTGGCTCGTTGGGAGAATTTGGTGTCACATCAAGGCTAACTCAGACGGTCACAGCAGATTCAATATGTGCGGATAGTGAATTTTGGTGTCATCGTAGGATGGGGTCGTTGCTACCAAGTTCGGGGGTCAAACTGTAGAATGGGATTCCTTGTAAATGTACGCAAGGACACCCTTAAAAATATTTGTTTATTTGTTACTACAACGGGATTCGAACCAATGACCTCTGTGATGCCGGAGGCAATGCTCTACAAACTGCTTACACAGGACCACATGAGCTCATCAAATTGACCGCTCCCAAATGAGTAGCTTCATAATCCAGTTGGTAGAGCATTGCCCTGGCATCGCAGAGGTCATGGGATCAAGTCTCGTTGAATTTTACAGGCGTCTATAAGTGACAATTGCTTAAATTGTCCAGTCAAGTGCGATGCTCACTTCTCCATTTGGTCTGTAATCCGCACTTCAAATATGTCCATTTATTTAAAAAGCAATTATACCAGACACTATTTTGATCGAATCTTTTGTGCACCCAGGATTGGTCACCGCACCAACGTTTTGAGATTTAGCCCACCACATCTAATATAATATATATTTTCCGGTTTTCGCGATTATTCCACTTGCCCGTTTCCGATCCATCAGCGGACGCGAGCAGCTAAATTTTACTGTGTGGCTTCCGTGCGCCTACAGGTGAAGACACTTTCAAGTCTCCTAAACCAAAAGGTATCACACACCGCACGAGAAATGAACAAGACCCGCGAAAAAGACAACTCTCGCGTGTGGGCGAGCGAATCACGGATTGTACAGCTTATCTCACGGTGAAATTCGAATTCAAATAGGAAGACAAAAGAACGTTCAAGAAATAATGTATTTAAAATTGTCTCAATACCCTAAACTTCCACAAGAACAATAACAAATACTCATGTTCTGACGGCCAATCATTACTTAATTTTATAAACATTCCTTCCGTTGAGCACTGTCAAAAACACGCCGTTCCAAAATATAAAACAATCGTTCTCGTCTAAATTGAATAAAAGCAAAACCATTACTGAAAAAGAAAGCAAATTAAAGTTGGTGCTCGATAAGAAGAGAGCAAGGTGCTCCTTTCTTCATTTGTGGATCGAGGACGCTGAAACACGGGAGCCCGTTAGCACGGAAAGTTTACCCTTGCGAGATCAACCCTCGACCCAAACTTCCTAATCGTAATTATTCCACCCCTATAGTAATAACTTAATCGTTCGGAATACGGATCTGGCAGCAACGAGGGCGGTTAATTCATGGCGCCTTGTACTTGAAATCCTGTTTGGTTACTATTTCAGGACGTGTCAATTATCGTGCAGTCCGCTTCTCGAATCATTGACTTGATCAAAAGAAATGATGGATAGCTCTTGTGAATTTATTTATTTAATCCCTTGCCCTGTGAAGCAATGCAGCAGCTCTGATCTTGGCTTTGAGACCGTATTAACCTCCAAAAAGAGATCACCGTGAAATCTTCCATGTGCGACGACTCTGCAGTTAGTGACCCACGTTTCAACGCGAGGACATCGACCACAAGAATTCATTTTGAAATCTGCTTTTGAAGATGCACAAGGAACTCATAGTAGGACATAACAGATTCTGATCTATCATCCACCAAATTCTGAAGGAAAAGCATTCTCATCCGACTATCCTCCCTGTTAAGATATTTCAAACAAACGGGAGTCAATAATGACGGACAACATATGAAACAAAACTCGTATTTTAAGATGACCTTTCGCTAAGAAAACGTCCGGGTCTAGTTGTTCCAAAGGTGATGAACACTTACCCTCGATTAAATACGGTTTGAATTTTGCCCGGCGGGGGAAATCCCATCTAAAAAGGGGAGGGATGCTCGTCGTCTCGCTTAGGGGTGCAAATTTCGGATTTTGGTCTCACTTAGAGTGACACTACTTAAGATCTACATTTCCTGCATAATCATAAACCGGGGCAATGCCCTTAAACAAGTCCATCCCAAGCCAAGAAATCAGTCAGAGACCAAGGTTACTGAGCAGACGCCTGCCAAATTACCTCAGGCGTTACAAGGAAACGTTAAGATCCTTTTGCAACATAGCTTTTATCGTTTTCGTAGTTTCATGATTTCTTGTTTACCCATTATAATTATCATTATTTTCATTATTGCAAAGAAGGATAATTAACAAATCGAATGTGGTTCAGCGTTGTCTGTACTCTTATCGACAACGATATTGATCATCAAAGTGGTCAAAATGTTATGCGCCTCGTGAGTCCACAAAAAATTTTGACCAATGTGATGACGAATATCGTTGTCTATAAGAGTACAGACAACGTTGAACCACATTCGATTTGTTTTTACCACAATATTCCACGCCAAAGAAAATGTTAATTTCAGAGCGTGACAGAAAGAAAGAGCAAGCCTCTTCTATAACTTTTTCGCAATCTGATTGGTCTATTTCCCAAAATGAACGTTCTTGGATTGTGTAACACACTGACTCGAGCATGACGCGAGCAGCGTTGTCTAGACTCTTATAGACAACGGAAAATTAGCCAATCAGATTGCGAGATTATCATCAATTGTGGTTAAAATACTAGAGAAATATTTCTTGTCAGTTAAGGATTTTCATTAACTCACCTTATAACGTATATGTTGGCGTGGCAAGTTCTTTGCAACTGTAAGTAATCAATAAACGTTCGCACTCTCTCCGACAGTGGATTTTCCAGAACTGGAAGCGATCCCTGAAAAAAGAGGAGTGACGTTAGAATTTTCTGACTCGCGAGAAAAGACCGACGGAGGATCGAAGTGATCCGCGCACTTAACTGAAAAATTTAAGCAATTTTCACGGTTAGCCTGGATCTAGCATGAAATGGAGGCTACCGCGGGGAAATTGATTTTGCATGTGAAAAGATTCCCCGCATTAGCCTCCATTTCATGCTCGATCCAACCCAACCGTAAAAATACGAAACTGGCCTATTGTCCAGCAGTTAAGTGCGGTGTCTAGAAAGCGACATTTGCTTAAACTGTCCTTTTCTGGGCGCGGGTCATTTCCATTTTCCGTCTATAACACACACTTCGAGAAAAGAGTGATTCATGGAAGAAGAGAGGCTAAATCCTGCATTATTAAACCTTCAATCAACAGTATCTCGTTAGTAGAAAATGTAACGCTTTGCTCGTAGTGGAAGTGCACTTGGCTATCTGGCTACTTCACAGGCAACCCACTTTATTAATTAATCTGAAAGAAACAATTAAAACTTGCCAAAAACATTTATAAGAACCCCGATGGGCAGGAGGCCACCAGTTGGCTATTTACAAAGCGTGGTAAAGTTGAATCCGGGACGACCGGAAACAAATCCAAACCAGGGGCCCGTTTCTCGAAAGTCCCGAAACCTTTTCGGGCCCGAAAAACCATCTCTGAAATAGCCAACCGCATGTTTTGGAAAGCCGATCTTTTAACTTTTTTTCAAGGGAACAAAAAGAAAATTAACTGTCAAGTTTGACGAATTAAATGCCCTCCGTTCTTGAGTTACAAAAGGAACTGTGACATCCGAAAATGGGGCCCGTTTCTCGAAAGTCCCGAAACTTTACGGGCCATTTTCGGGTGTCACAATTCCCTTTGTATCTCAAGGATAGAGAGAATTTAAGTCGTCAAACTTCACAGTTATTTTTCTTTTTGTTACCTTGAACACATGTTAAAAGATCGGATTTCCAAAACAAGCGGTTGGCAGTTTCACAAATGGCTTTTCGGGCCCGAAAAGTTTTCGGGACTTTCGAGAAACGGGCCCATGGCCCGAAAAGTTTTCGGGACTTTTTTCGAGAAACGGCCCCCAGAGGTTTAAACGGGATTTGAACCCGGGGCAACCGCATGCAAACCCAACACCATAACCACTAGACCCCGCCACCTCCATAGTAAAGCCTTCGATTCCTAGCCAGCATCAAAATGTTTAAAAAAAGTCACTTACCAAATTATCTGGGATACTGGTAAAGTTTGCGACGCCAAACATGGGCTGAATCACATCAATAGGAGCATCTCGTCCAACCCAAACATAAAATGCCTAGGACAAAAAAAAATTCCACCACATATAATGTAAGTACTGGAAGGTTTAAAATAGCTAATCAAGGGATCAGAACACGATCAAACACGCCAACATTTAGAACTCGAAGAAAATATTTGAATCCGGCTTTGAGCGCAAGACAAGTGCTACCCGCAAGTGACAACTAGTTTTTCGTCTGACTGGGCTTTTGACTCGGCACAAACGCAGCAGAAAAACAGTACCAGAGAGTATTATTCCATATCGTCGAGGTTATACAATATGGACGAAGTATACAAAACCGGATGGGCACGAACGGGTTTTAAAGTGTCTATCACTTGCATTGGGAAAGTTCTTTGAAGTAATTAGTGACGTCAACCCAGTCTCGAACCCATTGCCCTTTATTGCTCGGTCATGGATCAAACTATGACCAATTTCACTGTCTTTCAAAGCGATTAGCAAGATGAGTATTAAATAAAAAGGTTGTAAAAACAACAAATATATATTTACGACAAAGTACAGTGGAAACTGAATTTGTCGGCACTTTAAAAGACTGAAGGACGAACGATTCACTGTAAAGTGCTGCATGCTCTCGTTATCGTTTGAAGCTGTAAATGCAGTTCTTTGGCAAAGTACGGCAAAAAATGTACAATAATGCGCAACGCACGATCATTGCTGTTTTGATATTGTATTTTTGACTTTGCCCTTGTTTCTTTGCACGACACGGAAAGCTTCCAAAATGTAAAATTCCAGTGCACAGCGTGCATAGCGTTTTCGCATTCCGTCCACACTGATACAATCGAAAACGGAGCTTTTTAAATTTTTGAAAACGGAGATGTGGGGTCTTGTTGTCGACATGAGAACAAAGATGTTCTCAAAACGCTTACGTCACATGCAATTGCATGTCCCAGTATTACTTTCCCGTAAAAATGGGCAAACGGTGGGAGACCTTGCATTTCAGTTGCTTGGCTTGATTTCAACTTTGATTGCCTGCTTGGAGCTAAATACTGCTCTAGTTAATTTATGTATATTCATTTTGCTATTAGTATAAAACCGTGGGGACAGTTCAAGCATGCGCAGTACCGAGAAAGTAAGGTCGAGCAAACAAAGTGACGAAAGGTATGTTTTCAATCCATTTTCGGTGGTCAAGTGTGGCTAAAACCGCTCTTGTGGACGCAAACGTTTTATGAGTTTTAGGAAACAGAAAACGGAGATTACCGAGAACTGCAAGGCAAAAGCTCCCTAGAAGGAAGTCGAATAACCCTTTAACTCTTAGATAACTATTACACTTACGTGGCCGGTGTCCATCAAAAATATTCCTTTGCGACTCAGCTTCTCTCCCGAGAGGTGAAAAATAGGAGGCTTAGCAACCAGGCCTGATTTGGTCTGTACGGCTCCCTTGAAAAGAAAACAGACGAATTGGTTACAGATACATCGGATTCTGTGCTTAATCAAGGACACTTGTATAAATCGTTTGGGTGGCCTGCCAAGCTGGGGGTATTGTTGCCGCGAGAGGCAAATTAACGAGCGGCGAGGCCGCGCAGAGAATGGGGAGGGTGCTCCATTCTAAACGCTGATACTGTAAGATTTACTTTATCAAAGTACAAGAGCCACGCCTTACCTCATCACTGAGGTCGTGAATTGGATACATCTTTGGGTAGATGGACAGCATAGCCAGGTTCAGAGGCATCACCTTCAACTGCTGCATCGCAAAGCAACGCTCATCCAATCGTCGGCTGGAGCCAAGACGAAACGCCATCTGAAATCGTCAAACGGACAGGTTAAGGCAAATATGTTTAAGCTCAAAGCCACTGGGAAATTTCTTTCAAGGTTCCGTTCAAAGTTCCGTGTTCATGTCTGCCTCCTTTTCAAAGCGAGTCTAAGTGCGAAGTTTTTCTGATGAAAATTAGTTTTCAGTCATATGTAAAGTAGAATTAATTACCGGTACCATCACAAAAACTTCCCACTTAGATTCCCTTTGAAGAGAAGGCAGGAATGAGCTCGGAAATGGTCTATTTGATACCTACATGCTTCATAATGGCCAGAATAAACAGCGGTAACAATCTGAGAGAATAAGGAGCTATTAATCCACTACTTTGAGGCTGGTTTGCAACTGATGTCCGGAAGACACTCAGAGCATCAATACATGCATTCATCAGAGCCTGTTGAAGCAACGAAAAACACGAAAAGATTAGAAGTTAATCGCTTTTTTGGAAAGTACATTTTTTAATTCAGTTCATTTCGTAACCTACTTACAAGGAACACAAACTACACAGATCTCTGTTACAAACAAAAAGATACTTATAATTACAATATACTATCATTACACACTTATAGTACACACACATGACCTCACACTTACCACACACATAAAACGTACATATAAATGAACGAATCTCCCGCGCCGTAAGGTTGGCTAACGAGTTACAACACGTGTTCTTCTTTTGAACACAACTTAATTTTAAACTCTTCTGTAGAATAATTTTTGATTAGCTTTTCGCAATTTTCTGTTACAATGGTTATTATAGTTAAGGCTTGCAATGATGGATTACTATTCGTCTTCATCCCCACCGCGGCCGTCGTCATTTTACGGTAAGGTGCCAAATAAAGCCATGGCCAAAGAACCTTACAAAAGCGCAGTCTTGAACAGGTTTCGATACTATCAACACAATTGCTTAGCCCCACCCCCCACCCCTGGCTACAATAATTTCAATAAAGACCACCCCTCCCACCAATTAAATGATGAAAAAATAGCGGGCTTCAACTTGGGGAGGGGGGGGGAGGGGGTTACTCTTCATTTTATTTCTTCCAAGATTGTAGATCACAAGTTTGTCTATTAAGGATGAATTCAACTAATTCAAGTTTCGTAACATTCGGTGCATGCCGTTTAGCAAGTTCAACTTACCTCTCTTGCATCACCCAAAGAGGATGACAGGGTTCTATCCACAGCTTAAAATGAAGAAAAAGGTGTCTTATAAGTTGCTGTAATCTTTAATTATTAGTTTTAAGATGTCTGTCAAGGGAGACACCAAGGTTGTGTGGTTACGGCACCAAGCATGAGATTCAGAGGGTCTGGTTGGACTTCCTTCAGTTGCAGTTGTAAATTGTAATAATTATTGATTTGCCTTCCCTATCGTCACTCAAAATGATGTAATTTCATGATACCCAAAATGCCCAAAAAGTAGAACGAAACATAGCAATAACAAATTAAAACTTTAGATCAACATAAACCAAATACAGCAAAAGGAAACAGAAGCATGGATGGACACAAATGAACAAGATTGAACCGGATTGTATTTGGGTAATCTTGAAAAAGGTCGGACCAACGTTTTTCAAGTTTATGGCAAACCGCCTGAGTAATGGTCGTTTTTGATCAGAATCATCTTATGATAATTTTATTAGTAAAGGAATTCCACATCACCACTTCCTATTTTAAACTCATGATTAACTTAAGATTTTCGACTAAAGACCCTACAATAACGTGACATAGCCCCTTTAAATGAGTGACATTCCCTCTTCTCTTTGTTGTCCTTTCCTACTGCGTTTCAACATTCTGGAAAACATATAGTCTGAAAACTCTGATGGCCTGTTTGCTTGGCAGAAATGGATGAAAGAACAACTGAAAAATCAGAGTCCCAGACAAGAACAAGATTTAACCCTTTGACCTTCAAAAAGCCGGTATAATGCTGCACCAATTGGGGTACAAGATGTACTAGGAAAGCCAGGTCGCTTATCTTGGTTCCAGAGTGCTTCTGGTCTATTAGGTCAACAAATCACCGTGTTAATGCCACTGTTGGTGGTGAATATAGTGATTTGCGACGTGAAAATGATGAGCTGCTTGTCAAAGGACAACTGCAAAGTCCCAGACTAAATGTTTTCGGTTTCGCAAATCTAAGAAGACAAGAAGCTTGAGGGATGTGGGGCTTGCTAAGACACTTTTGGTAACGGCATGAAGGAACAAAGATTTAATGTGAACAGTAACTTTGTTATCAACTTGTTTTGCTACTTGATGACAGTTAAACGTCTAAACATGCTTTGTACTGAAAACATAAAACTAACCCATCTTTGCAAGCAGAGTGGCAATCGCTTGCACATCAGCGGTGGCATACAAATCAGCCAGTTTGTTTGTAATTGGCAAACCAAGAGTGTGTACTCTGATACGACGTTCACCTAGGGACAGATTAAAGTTTGTGACGATATCAAGTCTCTAAGGTTGAAATTTCCTTGTTTGCTCCAAGTTTCTAGGGATTTTTTGTAACCCACAAAGAAGACTATCAGAAGATAATTATAACAATGACCTTAAAACTGTTGTATTAGAAATTTCAATAGTGTTAAACCCAATTTCACCAAAAAATAGTGACATATAGGTAAACAACAGAAGATCTAGTATGGAATGTGGAAGTTGGAAGCAGGTCAATTTGTTGGGTTCATTTGTTCCCATCAAAGGACTCAACCTGCAGTTCAAATATATACATTTCTTTCATTCAGAAATTTCTTTCATTCTTGTACGTGATAATTTATTACTCCCAATATCACAATATCCCTTCAATTTTCACAAGTAGGTATGTCACAAATGTAAACCAAAATTCCTCTACATCTACATTCAGCTAATACACTTGGGGAAAACTTTCAAAATAAAGTACAAAATAAAGTAGAGAAACTTGGGTTGTGTCGCCACTTACCCTTGCTGCTTGTATACAGAAGTGCAGACTGAAAAACCGCTATGTTGGAATCTGTCAGGGTGTCTTCAATGTCGATTTGCATACTAAACCCACTGTCAGGACTAACATTTGGCAAGGAAACCAAATCCGTTGAGCGAACAAAGAAATTCCCATGAAACGTGTGGATTGAGAGGCCTGATTTGAAAAAAAAAAGCAAGAACAGGGATGATGTATTAAATTACAGATCTGGGTGTTATCTAAAACAATTCCAACTCCACTCCTGCCTTAGGATTCAACCCAATGGCTTTCCTCTTGTATCAGATGGTTACTAAAATTTCCTCACATAGGTGCATTACATTTTAACATCTCTGTGATTCTGCATATGTATGTATACAGTTGATCTTTCATCTGACTTTGAGGGTTTTTCTCCCAGTAATCTTTTTCAGAATTTTTTCCCTCATCAAAATAGATGTTTGCAGTGCAATCAAATTGTGTGTGAGCACCCTGTAACTGACGCCCCACTTTTGTTGCAATGTCCCTAGCCCAGTTTCTGCTTTCATCACAACTGGCGGAAGTTAATAAATTAAATTGTCTGAGGTCACTGATCATTCAAGATGGCAGCAAGTGGTGAACGACCTCCTCACAGCTTTTTCCGTAGGGAAATGACTGGTAATCTCAAAACCAAGAAAAAAATATATGATGTCCTATGACACTTTTTTTAAAATAGACTGTTCACAAGCCATTTGCACAAATTTTCACGGAGCTCTGTGTCAACTGATGATTGAAAAAAATACAATGGTACCCAGGCTACAGCACCTTTTTCTCATGTGCCTGTGTTTGACATCACAAGATCTTATAAAGTGGGAGAAAACAAACTTATCTGACATGGCACCAGTAAGGCAAGACTATATGTATTTTTCACATTTTTTCTTACCTGTGTCCCTCGAACTTCACAAAATATACTATTTCTTTATGAAACCAAAAGATCACCAAGGCAGAAAAAACCAGCTGTGAAATCTTACCTTTTGTACACCGTACTCTCATAACTGCTTCAAAGCCAATCTTTCTTGTTAGATAACGTCTACAGAAAAGAATGGTCAATACGTCAGTGGGAAATTCTTAATTTCACAAAACATTGATTAACAACCTCTGCATCTACTCAAAAACTATGTTCCCTTCAACCCACTGACTCCCGTGGAGTGATACTCAATAGATTTTTCTCTGCATGCTGCCAGAAGATTTCACTTGTCAGTGGTGGACAGTTCAGGAGTCATTGGGTTTACAAGGTTCTGAACCACTGTACTTACATAAATTCATTTTCAAATTTTTCGGCTCCAGCAGGGTTCCTACTAACATGGAAATCTGGATAATATGTTACTGATCCACCAGAGTACTTTGATGCACACACTATGACAACAAAAATACAAGATTTCCATTGATACTGCAGATAACAAATAAATACATCTAGAAACTATTTCAGAACATTTTAAGAACCTAATATACAGCATAAATGTATGGGTTATTTTGCAAACAACCTGGGCCCAGTTGTTCGAAAGCTGATTAACTTAATCAAGGATTAGCGTAAACTTTTGTTTCATGTTCTCAACTTTTTGGTTAAACTTTCTTTTGCTTATTTTTGTTTATCAAGATCGACATCTACTAATGTATATTTTTGCCGATTATCAACGTTTAAGAGCATTTGGGAGTAGAGAAATAAACTTCTTGGTTAATTTTTAATCTGGGATTAGCGTTAATCGGCTTTTGAACAACTGGGCCCTGTGCAATTAGCATTGAGTAGTTATCCCTAAAATTAAAGTTTAAACTTTGTAGTTGATTTTCAGGCGCTCTGGGGTTGACTTAATGAGTTAGCAAAAGAATTGTCTCAGCAGCCAAATAGTGATTTCACATATTTTTATTGATCTTCAGGCGTTGTTCATCCAACAACCAAATTGCCTAAAGACTAATGTGTGCATTATTTAATTGACCTCACGACAAATGCATTAAAGTTAAATTTCAATTGTATCGCTTTTGTTTTGAACAAACACAGTTAAGTGTCACTTCACTGATTCCATTGTTTCAAGAAAACAAAAGTCCTCTTTCGTTTTATGTTTCAAAGGTGTAGCTGACAGTATTTCTGCATAGCTTATTAACACTTTCTCAAAAATGAAGCTCAAGTCTGGGAACAAATTCATGCAAGGCAATGTTCTTCAGTTCAATTCTAGGCCACTTCCAAAATTTCAGCTGATTTTGATCAAAATTGATAAACAGCCAAAAATTTGAAACAAACCTTATACCCTAGGCCCTTCAACCACAATAACACACTTACTTAAAGTTGCTATGTCAGCATATTGTCCTGACAGTAAAAAGATATCAACAGCTACTTGCTCAGCAGCACAGTCAAGTGCAAACTTCTTGTAGAAATCTGTTGCAGGAGATAGATTCTGTACATCCTTTGCAAAAGTTAAAAAAGATATATTAATAATTGATAAACATTTTCCTTGCAACCAGTTGTCACCAGTGATCACCCATTTCAAGACAGTCATGTCATAATTGTTGGAGATATGTGACCATCTTATCTAGGGCTCGGAGACTCACCAATTTTTTTTTTTTTTTTTTTTTTTTTTTGGGGGGGGGGGCACGTACAAGATGTTTGCATGCATATCATTACCATTTCACTTTCAAACAACAATAACTATAAAAAAAGGCAATTTGCCATCTGTTTCTGTTTTCATTGTAAACGTAATGTTGCCCAGGATGGCATTTGTTCAGGTATGAAAAAACATATCTGCATCATGAGAATTTTAAAAAACTACAAATAATGTCATCTACATATCTACGATGACACTTGGGTACCGGTTTATTTTTTCAACCAAAGCTTTTCATAATGACTCATGAAGAAATTGGCTAATACAGGAGCTAAAGGTGAATCCATTGCCACTCCATCTATTTGATCGCAAAAACAACCATTGCATAAAAAGTGAGTGTGGCTAGTAGCAAAATTGAAAAGTTGTTTCAGTTGAACTTTACTTAGTTTTAGGTCAGAATTTATGTGACCATTAACATAATTATTATGCTTACTTTTGGACTGGACTTTTGTCCATCCTCTCTCCTCTTCAGCTCCCCTGGTCCAATATTGGGAAGTGTTGTTTGCAAGAGTGTTATACGACCACCAATAGGGCCCTGAGGAAATGCAATTTTTACCACAATTGCTTGTAATCGTGCAATCTGATTGGCTAATTTGCCGTTGTTGATAAGGGTCTAGCTTGCGTCATGCTCGCATCAATTTGTCATGCAATGTAATAGCCAATCAGGAATGCTCATTTCGGGGAAATAAACCAATCATATTGCAAGAAAGTTATCGACAACGCTTGCTCTTTCTTTGTGTCATGATTTTGGTCAGGCTCTGAAATAAACACTTTTTTTAGCGTTGAATATTGGGGTAAAAAACAAATCGAAAGTGGTTCAGCGTTGTTTGTACTCTTATCGACAACGATATCCGTCATCACAGTGGTCAAAATTTGTTGCAGACCCACTTGGCTTCGCCTCATGAATCCACAACAAGACACTTTTGGCAGTTTTTTTTTTTAAATTTTGCTTGGATTTGTGTGAAACAACCTACAATCTTCGTCAAAATGTTTGGGACACCGACCCCGTTTTCACAATAAAAAACGAAAACTTCATAAACTCCCCCCCCCCCCCCCACCCTTCCCCCTTACCATGTAGCTTTATTGGGCAATGTACAATGTAGCACTCTGCTTGTGTACCAACACTGTGGGGGGGGGGGGAAAAGAATGTTAGGAAAGGGGGAAATAATGAAGGTGAACTTGGTTGATCTTATTTAATTGGCATTTAGTCAAAATGTGACCCTCTGAAGAATGTGTCCCAAATATTTGTGTTGAAGACTGTAGACATTCATTACAAAAATCTAATCTAATTAAAATACAAACAATGAAAGAAAATAATAGTATTAAATCGTTTTTTGATGTAAAGACCCCTGGAAGCAGAAACATGTTACACAGAGGAGGAACTTTTAAGTTACAGTCTTTAAGGCACAGTAGACTTACAACCAACTTGAGGGCAGCTTGGAGAGCAGCTCCTGTTGCACTATGTACATTTGGACACTTGCTAAACAATGCTGGAAGTGAATCCAAGAGCTGTATCACAAGCTGAAATTTTCAAAAAAGCATGAGTTAAATGACATGTAGCAAGTAAATGTCAAGAAGCTATGATCTTTTCAAGTCGCACACATGGATAAAACAGTGAGCAGTAAACACAGTAATATCAGAAAGTGTACAAATGTAAGACTCTAATGAACAAAAACGAAAGTTTAGACTCTCAGAAATATCCACTTTTGGCACTTTACGGGAGAGTCAGGGCGGTTTAGCGGTTATTAAAGGTGCCTTCCACCTCTGCGACCTGGGTTTAACCCTGGGCCCCAAGGTTGTATGTGGGCAGAGTTTCAGTAGATCTCAATCTGAGCGCTTTTTCTCCAGGTACTCCAGTTTTCCCCCTCGTCAAAATCGACTCTCAGTAACTTACATCCAGCTGCGGGCAATACCCTCGATAGGGTATCCTTTCCTTTCATTGATGTGAATGAATAAAGTTGGTATTATTATTATTAATAAGTCTAGATCTTGTGATAAAATTGATTAAAAAGACAAACGCAACTAGATTCATTTTGACAACGTTTCGACATCGTCCGATGTCATCAACGAATTGAGGAACATAGATACTCAGCTATCGGGAGGCACCGCCTAGCAGATCATGGCCAAACAACAGCACCCCCAGCGGCGAGTTTTAGTGTCTTAAAGAAATGCGCATCGAAATTTGATTGCTTAATTCATGAGATGTTCTACATCAAAGAATTGAAACCATCACTTAATGTACAGTCAGACTCTGTCAGGGCAAAACTATTTACTTAGATTTCACATTTTTTGTTAGCGTACTATTGTATATATTGTTCTATTGTTCTATTGTTCTTGTACTATAAGTTATGCTTCATCCGATTAAAATTCATTGCCTGACGATGACATCGGACGATGTCGAAACGTTGTCAAAATGAATCTAGTTGCGTTTGTCTTTTTAATCAATTATTATTATTATTATTATTATTATTATTGTTGTTGTTGTTGTTGTTGTTGTTGTTGTTATTATTATTATTATTATTTTTATATTTATTATAACTTCCACTTTAAGTGAAGCTTCATTTGAACTGACATATAAAGGCCTTAATTACAGCACTGAATATGCCAATTTATTGCAAAAAAAATAGCACAGACATGAACAAAAAATTATGACAATGGACATCAGGAACAATACAAAGTTTATCATTTACCTCTTTGCTTTCATTTAAGTTGACCAACAGATCATCTGGCGATGGAAGAAAGACATCTACAAAAAAAAAAAATAAAATAAAACAAACCAAATGAATCTTCTTTGGCTCTTTTCCTATGTGCAGATGGTCTTTTTATTTTATTTTGCTGTTCTCTTGTAAGACAGTTCCTTCCTTCCCTGCTGCTTTCAACACTATTTTGTCCTTAGCTGTTTCTTCCCAGGTCTTAACACCTGCATCGCATCTTGACAGGCTGACTTTGCAGGTGTCCTTATATCTCAGTTTTGACAGTCTTCTCCTCTCAAATGAATACTATTCTATCTTCAACCACTCACTGAAAAACATGTCTCATTAACCCATTCACCCCTAAACCGGCCTAATCCGGCCATACTTAGCATTTTACTGTCTAACACCAGAGATTTTACTTGTCAATGGGGAACCCGCAAGAGTCAATGGGTTAATCCATAACACAACCACAATATCCAGCTGAACATTATAGAAAACTGGTTTCAATACACTTACCGTCTAAATCAGATACAATGTGCATCTGAGGTTGGTTGAGTTTTGGCTAAAGATGAGAAGGAAAAAGGAAAAGTCTTGACTACAATTTACATGGGTAAGTTAAACAACAACAACCCAGTGGGAGTCAGACTTCACAGATTTTACTGTGTCTAATGCCACACGATTTTACTTGTCAACTGGGGGTGTTCTAGGGCACCTGAAGAGCAGTTACTGTTTTTCCTTTGTGTAAATAGTGGCCCATTTTCACCCAGTTCATGCTGTAATCGTAAGTATTACAAAATTCTCCAATCTGATTGGTTCTGTGCGCACCTATTTGTTGCATAAATGCCGCACGATCATGTAGGTGTCCAATTGCAGGTATCCAATATGAACAACTCCAAATTGGATACCTGTAGCTGGACACCTATGCCATTCGCGCGTCAATCACATGCACTTGGATGTGATCTTTCTTCCTTTTTTCGTACTGTTTCCAAAACAGATTGAATATAAATTTTAACTTTTTCATGCAAAAAGGCATTAAAAGACTTTTTATCCTCACATTTTGTTATAGTTATGGTTAGGTTTAGTAATAAGACTTTGTGTCGTACAATTCAGTGGGAATCATGCTCGTACATGAAAGGATTACTCCCTGAATTGTACCCCACTCAGTCCTATTACTATCAATAAAAGTTGGACATAACTTTCACATTATAACTGCAAAAACATGGACAACAAATGAGGGAGAGAATTTGCCCGTGTTTACAATGTTTGGCCTCAAAAAGGCCATCATCTTCTAGATTTTCAGTCTGATTTCACTTCGTAAAGTTCCCCCCTTAACCCATTGACGCATAGGAATGAGACTTAATAGACTTTACTCTGTCTAACACCAGACAAATTTACTTGTCCATGGGCATGGTTCAGGAGTCAATGGGTCAAAGCAAAATTTTCATAAAACTGATTGTTTTGTTGCTACTTCATGCATAAGCATTTGGGACAAATACCTACCTTTAAGCTGTAAAAGTGAACTGTGCTATCAAATGTTATAAATCCAATCTGTGTTCTAAGGTCTCCTGGCATCTTGTCCAGGTTATCTTTTAATAATTTACAAAACAACTGAAGGTACCCTTAAAAGGTAAAAAAAACAAAAACAAAATTACGTATTAATAATTATACCCAAATATACTTTTTTAAACTGCAAGCAGTCTCTTTTGCTTGAAAATCCACTGAGAGAATGTGATAAGGGAGGGGCGAAGCAGAGGCCATGAGTAGCATGGGCGCAGGGAGACCCACGTAGGGAGGCTCACTGCTTCAACCCTTGCATATCATCTTGTTCTCTTGGCAGATTTTCAAGCAAAAGAGAGACTGCTCACAGTCTCGCTAACTTTTTCAGACAGACAGCTGTAGGTCCACTCAAAAACTATGTCTCTTTTTGCCCATTCCCTTGTGTGAATGAGACTTTCAGATCTCACCAAACAATTTTACTCATCAATGGGAACTGCTTTAGGGATAAAAGGGTTAAATCCGATAAACAATTAGGAAAATTTAAATAAGAAATATCACAGATAGGTATTGAAGTTGACATTGAAATGTTTATTGTGCATGAAAGTATACTAAAGTAATAATTAATTACAAATGTTGTTAACTTCAGTTGAAGACAATTTGGGCAAATCCTTAAAATGTGGGTGTGAAGTGAAGTGAAGTTCTGATGAAAATGATGAAGAATCATGATCACACTGTGTTTTTGATGTTTGATTTTTTTAATAACTTGGCATTTAAGTAATTTAACTTTTATAATATTATTGTCTCACTCTACTATCTTATTGTGCTATATTTTAAAATTCAAACTATTGGCAGCCTTCACAAAATGTTTGTGGGGAGCAGGTTATAAGGAAAGTGGAGACGGTTTTGGTGCCAAAGGCACCCTAGCGAGTGTCTAAAGGGCGCAAGCTAGGCATGTTCCCCAAGGAAATTTTTGAAATTTAGACACTCACAGAGGCAATTTAGTGCAATCTGGGGGATTTAAAGTGACAAAATTTCACATATGGAATTGACACTTGCATGGTGTCTGATAAGAAATACTGCAATGTTAGTTAAATAAACATATCACATGCAAGACGCAAAAAAATATTGCGGACACGAATTTGTACCTCAAACAAGCTTTTTTTCAAGCCTTTATATCATCTCCAGTGACTTTACTTTAGAGCTAAAATTTTGTTGTCTGTTTTGCCTTTCTTTCTCACCTCGTTGTAATAAAAATAAGACATTTTCTGACTGGAAGGAGACGGTCAAACTTTCTGAAGAGGTGGCCCATTGAGCCGTCAACTGGCCGGTTTTGAAAAGGCTGCTATTGGTAAATTAGTCATTTTGTAAATTAGCTTATAGGACCATAAGAGAGACTATAGTCTTGACTGCAATTATGTACCCTATTGAAATAAAGTGTCACCATCATCATGGATGAACACATAACCAACAAATTGAATTCATGATGGTAACAGCAAGCAAACACATATGCAGTCACAAGTATATCTATACATCCCGGCCCAAGGATGGAAAGAAATAATAATATTGACCAACCTGTTTCAAGGGCATTGAAAGAGACATCCAAAAGAAACAGAAATACTGAAGGCTGAGGAGGTCGCAGCTGAGAAAATGAAATAAGTAAAATGAGCGAAATTTCCTAAAAAAATCCTACTCTCTACTTATCCAAAATAAAAAAGGATTCTATTTGTGCCTTATTATGAAAATTAACTCAATGACTTTTTAAACAAACCATATACTCTGACGGTGCTATAAACTCCACAGTTGCATTCCTAATTTCTGGTCGTTTGGAAGGGTCACCATACTGTCTTGTTTGGGGATCAAAACAGAATTCTTCTGGAACTAGAACAAAAAAGACCATTCATCTCATTTCGGCCCCATTCACTACAGATAGCTATTTCTTACACTTGTTTGAGCTACAGTAATCAACTTGAGAAAGACAGAAAATAATACATACCTTCATTTACCCTAAAGCACATTGGACATCGCCATCTTCTGGCATCGGTGAAAGTGACAAATGGATTGATGTAAGTTCTACAGGAACGGCATCTTGTAATGACAGTAGAGTGAATAACTGGAAGATTCTATTGCAAAAAGAGCAGTAAAGAATATAATATAGACAAAAACATCACTGTTGCCAGGAATTACGTCACATGTAACTCCACAACATTTCAAGAAATATGCACACAGTTCCTGTACATATAATGTATTTCGGATTAATTTACAGTACTGACCAAGCATGCCTTTGAAAGACTTAACAAAAACCCATTTGCTTTTTCATGGAACAAAGAGCATTGCCTGCTAGAGTACAGTCTCTTTTCACTTGTCAAAAAGAAAAAAGGCTCTTGTCACTTTATTTCTTCCCTGTCGCTCTTCTTTCTCCTCAACCTCTGTTAACTCAGTGGTACAGGCATTATCTATGACTTCAAGCTTAGGTACTCATGGCTGAGTTGTGCAGATTGCCAATCAATGGGGTATGCTACAGAGGAGGGAGGTGACTGGACACCTCAAGTTTACAGCCATCTCACTGCCAACAAGATTGGTCACCGACCAGGACCCTACCATGGTGTTAACAAGTGCTGACAACTATCACAATTATTAAAAAACAAAGAGCCCTTGGTGATGAGTCAAGTACCAATGAGACTTTGCAGTGGCAAAACGACTAGTACCCAGCCTCCAAGTCACCCTGCATCACTTACTTGTAAATCCCTAAAAGGATGAAGGTGTATTCCTAACGGAAGCTTTGATTTTGTTAACAGGCTCTTAGTTTCAGGAACAGCATTCAAGGTGCAACACAGAACACTGAAATAGAACACAAAAGATGCCAATAAAGACGATAATTAGTCATACAGTGTGTGGAAGTTTTGCACCACTATGGTTCCTACAAAATTGGCATTAACATGTATGTAAATTAAATATTAATTTTTTTAGTTTACAAAAGGCTTGAAGGAACTTACAGTGCGACATGCCTTACCGTGGCCACCTAACAAAGTTTTTTACAAATTGTCCGCCAATCAGGATTCGCGAATTTGATTGACAGTCACACCTCCTTGCGAAGTTTGCACAGTTGTAAGTTGAACACCGTTGCTTGGGTTGTTGAGTTGACGTATTTACACGCAATTGTCAAATTGTGAAAGCTTGTTGGGTGGTCATGGTAAGGTGCGTTGCACTGTAAGGAAGGAGGCTAAAAATATATAGTTTCTCCTTTTTTCAAACAAATGAACATATTCTGCACTTAGATACAGTTGGCCAGGGTATTAAGTACCCATCGCAGATTACTCACATTACCTTTTCCTCCAATATAACCTTACCATGGCAACGTTATTAGGCATTTCTTTGAGCCTTAAAATCAACATAAGTTGTCTTTTTTAAAGAAACAGAACAGTGAAATTTTCCCATTCAGTTTTACCAGATAATGTTAGAATTAAGAAATACTCTCTAAAATATTTAAAATTCAACAAAATCTGTACGCCAGTTTTTCGGAAAAATCAGTTTTTTTAAAAATGTGTCTCTGACTTTTTTTTTTTTTTTTTTTTTTTTCATCAACAGAATTTTTTTAAATTTGAAAGACAAATGTTTAAAATTAATCTAACTAACGTGCAAAAAATGGAAAAAATTCACTGTCTGGAAGCAGAGACATAAACGAGTACATTTGCAAAATCAGGAAAAATTAGGGGGTTACAAGGTCAGCATTTGATTCCGTGCGCGAGTGGAGCTACAGGCCAACACGAATGGCCTTAAGTGACAATTAAAAAGTTTGTAAATTTTCAAAGTTTTTGTGAATAGGAGATGTCTATTTATAATTAGGAGAAAGGAGAGCAAAATTAGAGGTGACCCATTTGAATCATGAGCTGATACGAGCAGCTTACGAATTGCGTGTGTGGCTTCCGCGCACGCGCTCAGCTGAAAACCCTTTTGAGCCTCCTTAAATGTAATCTTCTTTGCCAAGAAAAGATCACTCAAAATGTACTTGCTACATGAGGTTTCGTACTCTTGCGAAAACAAACAAAAAATCTTAATGTGTTTGGTGGCAGATCTCTAATTCACCTGACAGGAAGTTTGTATGTGCTGAGCCAGGTCCAGTGACCTCTCAGATACTGACGCTTAACTTAAAAATCAGCTTACATGTATCTTGCACAAAACTTGTTAGGAATATGTGACACAGCAATGTAAAATGTTCATTCCCTAATTTGTCTGTCTAATAAGGGATTAGCTTCTCCATACTTTCCCCTAATCCAAGGTTGGTTTAGAACCGGCCAAAGGTTTGCACAGTGCAGGTCATATTTTTTACCACATCAGTATGGGGGAGAGGGGTGGACCAATAAACTTCATTTGAGAGTGCACGTCCAATGATGTCCACACAGGAATATTCCCAAGAGTTTTGTCCAAATTTGTAGCCTTGGTCAAGTTAAATAATGAATATTACTATTTTAGGTTTGAAAATAACCTTGGATCACTGCTCCTCTTTGGAAGATCCTGAAAGGAAAGAAAAGAAAAAGAAACATTAAACAAAAGTAGCTTACCAGTCGTATCTATCCATAGAAGTAAATTATTAATTTGCACAGTGACAATTATTTTTATGTGGTAAAGAAGAACTCACCGATGCCAAATTAGGAATTGGCTGTTCAAGTGGAGTTGTCGGAAGAATGTGTCTCTGTTCCATTAGATTGACAGGCTGACAACCTGAGGGTTGCTGGATACCAAAAAAATTACCATCTCAGTAATGATGATGATGATGATGTATCAGTATGTAAATTTGCTAAGTGAGTTAGTAAAGATGCTTACAAAATGTCTCTGCAATCTGTCCTCGACAAGAGGACTATGCGACCACTGCAAGGAATCTTAAATGGGCAACAATGTTAATTAGTCAATACGAGACCAACCCTTTATCATCCTTATTTATGACAACTAGAAGATGCCTTCTCCTTAATTATTGAAAGGCCCCAATGGTTCATCTCATTTGGGTTGGAAGCCATGACTTCTGGCACAAAAGCATGAAACTTCACCAACCAAGACAACTTGTCGTCAGTTAAAAGCAATGGTGATAAAGACAAACAACTGAACTTTTTTTTTCTCTGAAAAGTAATTATCTTTTTTTTTTGTCATTAATCACTCATTGAAAAACTATGTCCCCCTTAATAAAGGTATGACAGTGCAAACAAGAGCTCATAGATTCTCACCTGAACTGAGAGTCTTCCCATGGGACCTTCCAGGCCACTACCTTGTGATGGAAACCGTGAGGGACTGGGTCCCTGAAAACAAAAAAGACTTGA
Organism: Montipora capricornis; assembly: GCF_036669925.1. Taxonomy (NCBI): domain Eukaryota; kingdom Metazoa; phylum Cnidaria; class Anthozoa; order Scleractinia; family Acroporidae; genus Montipora; species Montipora capricornis. The sequence continues at coordinate 29,239,301 of NC_090891.1, read as the reverse complement.
TAAGACTCCTTGTAGAAATATAATACATCAGGAGGAATTTATTTTACTCACAGTGGACATCTGCTGCTGAGCTGCAGTAGGCATCTGTCCAGGATATTGGTTTGACTGACCTGGAACATTCATTATACCTGCAGGGACCCCAGGCATTGAAGGTGGTGATGTCTAAAAAACATAAATTCTAGTTATTCAAAATGCTTAATTGAATTAGAAAATACTATTATTTTATTGGATACTGCAGGAGTTTTTCAGTTCTCTTTAATAAGGCCATACTGACAGTCTATCATGGTTTCTAAACTGTCAGCTTTTTGAAAGAAATTACTTTTTCGCAGAGGCACAAAAATAAATGCAAAAGACAAGATGGTTTAGCTCTACCCTTAAGAGGGTGATAACAAGCAAGATCCAAGATACTGTTGACTGCCACACCACTTATTATCAACTAATACTGAAGTTAACTTAACCAAAACTTCACCTGGGCAGGATACATTCTGCGACGAGAAGAAATAGGTCTTGTTCCAGCTGAAGAATCTTGACCCACTGGTGGAAAGCCTGTTGCAGGACTGTTGTATGAAACTGGAGGCATACCTGATCCAGGCAAATTTGAGGGAGGAGGTGGGGTTGATCTTGGAGAATTGGCTGATCCAGCGGGACCTGGTGGAGGAGGAGCTGACCTTGGCGAAGGTCCAGAGAAACCAGGTGCCGTGTTCATTGCCATGACAGGTCGCTTAGGTTTGTTTGAATGCAGTGCAGACAACGGTTGTGTTACCTGTGGAGCTGAAGTTGGAAGCATACCAGATATTTGCCCTGCATCCTGTCCTAAAGGGACATTTGATGGAGGAGGAGGTGTCTTATTCTGCCCAATATATGTTTGTTGGGACTGTGTATTTGTATTTAACTGCCCTTGCAAAGGAACTCCTGAAACTGGTGACATTGGGGAGGACTTTTGAGGAGGATAGGTCGATTGAGATGGCGTAACTGGACTAAAGGCTGAGCCAGGTTGTGAAAATCCCGCTTGGATGTTATTACCTATAGCAGAGGCTGACAGCTGGGATGAAGGACCATTTGTCAAAGCAGCACCTGGTGACAGTGGAGCAGACAGTCTTGGTGAACTCCCCACTGAAGCTGGTGGTAGAGATGCATTTGTTGCAGGAGGAGATCCAACATGAGGATGCCCTTGAGGTAACGTAGCAACAGGTCCATTTGACATGGCATTGGATAATGGGCTTCTCTTCAGTGGAATGTTCATTGCAGCTAGTCCAAGAGAATTACTCAAAGACTGACTTTGGGCATGATTAACTGCTGAGGAGTGGTCTGAGTAGTTTTGTTGCCCAGGTGGCGTAGGCCAATGACCTGGATGTGGAGCTTGGTAGCCTGCCATTAAAAAATATCATAAAAGGGTAATTGAGGTTATCATGGATTGAGTAAATGAAACCACAAGAGACTATCAGCATGAACTTTATTATAATAATTCCCAGCTCGTGCATGACCAGCAAAGGCAAATTGTTGTATCATTGAGGAAAAAAATGTAATAGATTTTCCCACCGGTCAATAAATCTCACCCTGAAACCAAAATAAAAGGTTCCAAAATGGCATCTTAATGAATGCCCATATCTTTGTTCTGTTTTAATTAGCAAATTTGAGAGCAAAAAAAATTTTTGTGGTAGACTCTCTAAACTGAAAAAAGTAAATGATTGGCATTGAACGAATCAGGCACATTTGAAAGCATCAGATGGGTTGTCAGTTGCCACTTTAATGCTAATTTTCCTAAAACAAATTAAAAATTAAAAAAAGTTGTTTTTTTCAAGTGTTTGAATCTGAAGATATGGGGCAAAATTGTAGTGTTACTAGCAGCAATGTCAGTCCCTGCTAGTCATCCACTATTTTCAGCAGTTTCTTTAAACATGCATTGAAGGCTTATATTTGTTTGTTAAACCGCTGGCAAACACAACACAATTACCCCCAATTAAATTTCATACACTTTGCGAATAAAATTTGAGAAATTTTCACCATTAAAGTTTTCTTAGAACTCTTAACTTAAAATTGCAACTGGATTTTTTTTTAATTCTGAGCCCTGCTAGCACCTTCCTACTGCCAACAAAGGCTCTTGTTTAGTGCAAAATTAACAATAACTGGTCATTTCCCTACAGAGTCAATCCGCCCTATGTATTATCGTGTCTAAGTACTGATTTTAATGATTACGTCTGAGCACTCAGTTCAATGATTAGGTCTAAGCACTGATTTTAGTGAAGAAAAATTAGGGTTAGGGTTGGTTGCTATCATATAACAGTTGTCAGAATACTGTGGGGTGGGTTGACTCTGGAGCGGAACGTCCTGTATTCAAAATAACAAATTATTGGCAAGAAATCAGACTAAGCAAAGCAACAACATACAAAAATACACAAACTTGAAATCCACATACTCAAAAAAAGGTACAACATAATAAATCCTAAAACTATAGAGAATGAATTTGGAGGGTGTAAGTCACAACTTCACAGACCTGTCACTAAGATATTAAATTGCCAGGTATAGAATATAAAAATTATTGGTGGATGGGGAATTAAGTCGCAATGCGTTGACACATTTTAAGGGGCAAAGGGTGTACCTGCATGCATTCACCTCAGAATGAGTAAGTAATGTAATGAGTATTTGTTTATTGAAAGTTTCATTTTTATGGCTGTTTTTAAATTGATGTGGTTTAGAAAATGACCAAATTATCAAAGAAAAAAACAAGCTTCCATTAAAAAACTGTCAGTAAAAATCCTGAAAATACTTAGAACTCGTTCAAAGTGAAGGAATGTGGATCACTGTTCGCCAACTTTACATGTACATGTAGAGACACTTGGGTCATAATCAATAATTACTGCTAAATTGTGAAAGGAAAAAAAATCCATCCAGATAACCTATTAAACTCAAACCAATCCACAAATAAGTCAAGCGACGAAGTATAATTACTTTATTATGTACTTTGCACAAATCAATAGCCTTCCTCTATGTCCTAGGGAGACTGCTTCTCACATTACCAACACTTGCACTTGCACTTGAAATGCATACCTTCATTTATTTCTCTTACAATTAAATTGAAAAATGTTCAAGATGTTCGGATAAGAGTGAACTATTTAAATCGTAAATTTATTACGTAAACACCATGAAGCATTAACTGGTAACAGAACCAGGCCAGGTGATTCAACTGAAACAAGTTAACCTGCTACAAGAAACCAATGACGCCATAATGATTGGGATATAAGTAAATCCAAATTACTTTTTAGTGAGTTTGTCTTATTCCACAAATCTCTGAGGTTTATTTTCCGCAGTCTCTTTCGTTTCAATCAAGGGAAAGACTGAACCGTAAGATGAAACTGAGTTGAAGTAAATTTGGGTAAACTTCGGTGACGCTGCAACTCAATCTGTCAATACAGATATCCTCACCTCTCGTTGCTGGATTCATTTCTTTATAAGCACTCTGAGCCTGGCTATTCACTCCAGTTGTAAATTGGTCTTCCTGGCTTGTTCCCTTTCTCTCTGATTGCTTAAATGCTACATGAGTTGGAGATTGAAAAATATGGTTTCCGGCGTCGTGGTTCTGGTAGGGTTGTTGTTGACCAACCGAGAACGAATTACTCGGCGGCAAATCTCCTCCAGACATCACCTAACACATGTTTAAGAATCGATCTATGCCTCCTTGTTATATGGTGTTCACAGGGATTTTGCAAATTGCTGTAACAGCGACAGTGCAACCCAATTTTCAGGCTAATTCGACGAAATCGGATGCAGAAATCTTGAGTGTGCGCAGTAGATGTGTTCCGAGCGACGTGGCATATGTAATGCATTGCGCACCGAAGTGATTACGCGCGCGTCACCACGCGTGACCATCTCGTGCTCATGAGACCTCATGAGCGGCACCTTTGTACCTACAAATACAGAGAAGTAAGAAAAACACTAAGTGGACGTTCTTTAGGAGCCTCCATCTTCAAAATTGAGTTAGCACCACGACACACGAGTAGAGGAAGCTACTTTTGAAAAAAAAATAAAGTGATGTAAGAACACGCTATCAAGGGATTGGTTTCATGATGCGGGAACACTTTGCTTTCAGTGTAGTTTGCTCATTTTTAGAAAGGCTTTAGGCGCATTAAGAGATACAGATAAGCAAGTGCATACAATGAGAGGCAAAAAGA
>NC_090891.1:29187632-29230132 GCF_036669925.1 Montipora capricornis | reverse complement strand
CGTCAAGGAATCGAATTCAATTTTACGATAAGACACACAACAGCATTGAGAAGAATTTTGCGAAAACAAGCAAATGAGATTGCCTATCATTAGCGAGCTTAAGCACGCGCGTTTTTGAGGCGCGAACGGCAACCGGAAGTGAGCTGTTTTCCCTTTTAACTTGTGTTCACACAACCACATTTACATTGCTAAGTATCTTTTCTCCATTAGAGATGATTAATTTAAAAATCTGGGAGAGACCACTGTCCTGGCACGCGAAATGTTCCCTTCCGGTTGCCGTCCGCGTCTCAAAAACGCGCATGTTAAGCCCGAAGGTCGAGCATAGGGTGCGGGATTTTGAGATTTTCATTTTAAAAAATTCAAATTTCCCAACCCGGGTGGGGATTTTGCCCAATTATTTTGTCCCCGGCGGCAAGTGAGGGTGGTCAAATGTCATTCGTGCGATCAAAATCCCTACCCTGGGGACAAATCTCACGATCAAATTCCCGGGGTTTGTCCGGGTAAGTGGGGGGGGGGGGGGGGGGGTGAATTGGTGCATAAGTGATAGAGCAAATTCCTGAACGTTATGAAGATACAGATCATTGTGGGAGCTGGAAGTGCAAAAATTTATTGGTTCTGGGGAGTGGGCGTTTCACAGAAACATAAATAAAAAGGACAATATGCCCATAATCAATAGCTCAATTGATCAATTATAGGACGCTTTATTGTTGAGCATTAAAAAGAGGGGATGGGGTGTTCAGTCTTTCCAGATGCAAGGGTAACCCTTTCATTAAAATTCATTAGAATGTTAATGAATGTATTAGGGGTTCACAGTTCAGAGATTATTGTACCAGTGTACTGATGTCACTTGAGATCCTTATCAAACAGTTTTTGTGGTAGTGCACTTTATAAGTGCACTACACACTATGTCACCGGGTTTGTAAGAATGAGTGATTGAGTGATTGAGTGATTGTGGTGAAAAAGAAGTTGTAAGGGAACTTGAAAAAGATCAACATGTCAGCCTCGAAACAAATGTTTCTCGATTCCGTTTCATTTTCTTCAATCTTTCTGTGAGTTAATATTTTAATAGTAACCACATCTCTTCTCAGGGGGCTATTTACCATGGCACTATAGTGATATACGGTACTAAAACAATATTGTGTACTATTAGAGCTACATATTACGCAAAGATAACTTGAATCTCCTGGAAGACAGAACGCAGCTCAATTGACAATTATATAGCGCTGTGTTACCGCACTACCACATGTACGCAATGCTTGCCTATGTTTTGCTATGTATCCAGCACGATTTTTTGGTTGCAATATGAGCAAGTGCCAGCAGTTAATGTATCTTTGTAACAGGAGATGTTTCCCAAGCCTTGGTGGCATACGGCCAAGCCCATATTCCACGCAGGAGCGCCCAAGAAGAGGCTGTGGTGCTGCTAGAAGACCCTTCTATGTTCCCACCAAGACGTGGACCCATGATGTCTGTGTCCTTGCTCTCGTGAATGAGGAGGTTGCCCCAAACAGGGATCGCTTGGATCAACTAAAGCGTTGTGGCCTTGGAAAAAAAAGAATAACATTTAACAAGAATGGAGATCATGCTTGCTTCATTAAAAAGTTAGAAGAAGAGTTTCCTAAATTAGAATCCCAGCAAGGGGCCATTGAAGTTCTGAGGTCTTCCGCTGGAGGAGCTGGTACTCGCCCAATAATTCCAATACCCATGGGATCTCAAGGCTATAACATAAAAGATCTAAGATCCTCCATCAATTCAGCCATATTATATGTGAGACCATTACAAACAGATTTGACCATGGATCAACTGATGCAAGATGGCAGACAAACCCCTAAAGTAAACTGCATCCACTGTGGAAAGGAAGTGTCATTACCAGAACTTAGGGTTCACAATCAGTCCACAGAATGTACTCTTGCACGACCAGGAACCAGCTCTGCAGTTGACCTCATCTCTAACCCATGCCAAACAACTGACACTGAAGAAATAGATGCTGAATTTGGCTTACAGGCAGCTGATGATGTATCATCTCCACCTGTCCCTGCACCAACAAGTATGACATCTTCTCTTGTAAAGCTGGCATTCCTACAGGAGATGTTTCCAAGTGTCCCAGTTGAGACAATAACAGAGGTTGCAGGAAGAAGTATAACAACAGATGATGCAGTTGATGAGCTGGTGAGTCAGTCCAATGAACGTTCTCACAAAACACTGGAACCGGTATTGAGAAAATACAGGAGGCAAGTTAACACAGCAGATGAACTGAACATAACAGTTGAAAGAGACAACATATGGTGCCACATCTTATCGTTTTATAAGAAATCCCTCACTGACAAGGCAAGACTCAGGAAAAAGCTTGTTGTAACTTTTCAAGGCGAGGATGGAGTTGATGCTGGGGCTCTTTCAGCTGAATTTTTTCAGCTTGCCCTGGATCAAATTAAGAAACGGCTGTTTCAAGGCAAGTCAGAGAGGGTTCTTCCCATTAAAGATTCAACAAAGTCGATGTTATTTCAGATTGCAGGGGTGATCACAGCTCATTCCTTAGTTCAGGGGGGCCCTGGTTTTCCATGCCTTTCTCCAGCAGTATACCACTACATGCTTGGAAAATGTGAAGATGTGGCCCTACACATTACCAAAGAGGACATACCCTTAACAGCAAGTTCTGAACCTATGGTCAACCTGATTAAGGAACTTGAAGAATGTGACACAGCTGATGACCTTTCCAATTGCCTTAGTGATGAGCGTGTGTGGAATTTAATCTCGGCATGTCATTGGCCTGATGAAGTGTGTGTTACTATGAAAAACAAAGGTTTGTTAAAATAATATTCTTTACTCTGACTGAAACTAGAGAGGTTCAATTGCTTACTTACAAGTGAACTAGTTAGCACATCATTTGCACCGTTACTTTCTGTTATAAGCAAACTTATGTGAAATACAGTATTACTAACACAATTTTGTTGTAACAGCAACCTTAATTGCTCATATGGTGGAACAAGAGGTCCTTTGGAGCCGAAAGCAAGAGCTGGATGAGTTTGTCACAGGTCTAGAATCTTTAGGTCTACTGACAGTCATCAAGCAAAATCCTCATGTGTTTTCTAGTTCTTTGCAGCAAAGCATAACGCAATGATGAGAATGTAGAATTTGGCCCTGTGGAATTTGACAACTGCTTAAATCGCCCAGGAGTGCCAGATGATTTTGTTCAAGTACAGGCCTATGAATGGTTTAACTGCTACATAAGTGAGAATCCCAAGTCTGACTCCATCCATGGGGGATGTAGGTTGAAAGCACTCTTGCACTTTGCCACTGGGTTTCAAGTTCCTTCACGTGGAGAGAGTCTTCCACACTTGGTGTAAATTTCGGTTTTGCCCGATGATGACCAGCATCAGCTGCCCATTGCCCATGCATGTTTTGTTATTTGAAGCTATCAACAGTTCATTCTTCTATGGCCAAGTTTGTCGAGTTTATGGACATGGCCGTCAAGTATGAAGGCACTGGGATTACAACGTTTTAGCTAACTTTCTTAAAGGTGCAACTCGTCGAAGCACTTGATTGGTAAATGTTAGATGTAATACACATTTTGGTGCTGTGTTTGCGCCATTTGCCTTACGTTTTCAAAATGATACTACGTTACAAATGTTGATTTTACATCATGTTACTCTAAAGGAGCAAGTAACATGTAATTAAGGATTACAAGGAAAAGGAATGTTTGAACCTAACATGGTTTCAGACCTTACAGAGTTTATGTTCAGAACAGTTTCTGTTTAAATGAAGTTGGATTATTGTTCTGCTTTTCTTGATTTCTATTTTGACACACAGTAAGAATTATCAAAACAAGATCTGTCAATGGCTTACTCAGTGAGACTCAAACAAGCCAACAGTAACGCGATCTCAATTGTCATGTTTTGGGGCAGTATTAGTACCCCTGTGACACATTGTTTGTAAAAGTAGTTGAGGTTTTCACACAAGGAGGCTTATTAGGAGGGTTCTTGGGCGTTAAGTGCCCCTGACCCTTCAACTTTTTTTTTTGGTAGATTTTCATGTCTTTCAAGAACTCATTTTCGGAAAATTTTCTAAAAATATTGAATCCTGCTCTTTTTTTACGAGCGCTTAAAGTTGGTGAAATTTTTAAATTTTTTGCTTGCTTTAAGCTCCGCTGGACAAATTATTGTCTAGTGGGCTGAGTAGGAACGAGCCAATGAGAAGCGTCCGATATTTGACACGTTTTAGCTGTGACGTAAAAAAAGGACATTCCAACAACTCAAGCTTGCACAATTTCCTTTTCTTACGTCACGCTCGATATATGGACCCATTTGGCCGAGTGGGGACTGATGCGAACGACAGGTGAAAGACTACTCAAGACCAGTTTCATTGTTAGCGCTCGCAAAAAAATCAGAATTCAATATCTTTAAAAAAATTTCCCGAAAATGAGTTCTTGAAAGATGAAAACCTACAAAAAAAAACTAATTGAAGGGTTATGGGCACTTTAATTGTTGGTGGGCAGTACATGACAAATACAATTATCTTTTGAATGATGCACATATGAACGCTATGGTGTATGGCTTACATACTATTGATGCTTTGAGGCTATTCGTGATGTCATAGGTATTACAACGGCAACCATGTAAACTGTGGTTGTTGCAAGTTAAGAACAAGCTATAATTTTTAGAGCATCTTGATGGACAATCCTGAAAATTTGGACCCAGGCTCATAAGCCTCCTTTAAGTAATAAGATGTACGATCCCCAAGAAAATAAAACGTTTCATTTCTTAACTATTTGGGATACTAAACAATTCACTTACTACACTATTAATATTGCATTCATGTCATCTAAAACATTTCAGTGGATAGCATCAAGTGTATGTAATCAGTGTTTAATGACATAAAAATCCTGTATTGCATCCCTGCTTTTGAGAAATGAACTCAACCACTCGAATGTATATCTCAATGCCAAATACATCACTCTGGGCAAGCGGATTCTGCTCCATTGTCAGTTGAAGATAGTCTTTATCACTCACAGGACACTCAATTCTTGGCACGGTTATAGCTGTTGTAGAATCTTCAACTACAGGTACCTCCGGCAGAGGACCACTCCAGTCAATACCATAGTAACTGATGTCACCCTAAGGATTCAGGATTATTGAAAAATATCAAGAAATATTATTGATACAGAATAGTGGTATTTCAAGTCAGTTTCCCACAATGCCATCAATAATGTCTGGGGGAGGGGTTTACCTACAATCGAAAACGAAAAAAAAGATGGCGGACGATTTGCCGCGCTTAGTTGGCCTGTTGGCGGCAAAACACTCCTAGTTTCCATATGCGTGTAACTCCGTCGCAAACTTACATCTTCCGATAGCTTGATCGCAAACAGTTTGCGTAAATGGTAATGCCTTTTACTTTCATCCCCGACCAATCGCCGATTATCGGCAATGAGAATGAAAATTTTCTACTTTTAGGTACATGTATGAGGTATGAGGAGGATACTCCTCAAAACAGTTTGAATTCAATGAATATAATAAGGCCTAGGGCTACCCCGCCAAACTACCTGCAGGAAAATTCTCGATCATGAAGAAAAAGTCGGTGCACTAGAATTTGATACTAGCCATGCTGCAGTCGTTGGTGCTCCTCGAAAATATATCGGACCCAGAATCCGTGATGACTCTTAACAATTGTTCCCTGCCTTCTTCATCGCAACAACTCCAACAGAAGAAGAAGTTGCCCCGGCACGACGCAAAAACCGTTCGGAGTTTACCAGAATCATGGCATACGGAAAATGGAATCGCAAAAAGTGACAGTGTTTGCGATCGAGCATTGCAAACTGTATGTGACGTTACGTGCATATACGGAAACCAGGCAAGGTCGTACGCGAAAGGATTTTCAATGCGTTTACAATAAATTTTGCTGGAGAACGTGTCTATCCTATTTTGAGTATTTTATATAACTTTTGGGACCCAGTCTTAGGGAATAAGAACTGAGGATGTTAATTTTTTCCTTGGAAAAGAAAAGGTCACGGTGCTGACTCCAATTGCAGTTGTCAAGCATGAATTATTGCGCTAGTGCTGTTTTTTTTTTTTTTTTCAATCTTGGATGAAAGAGATAACATGAAGCAATTTTAAATAAAGGCTCTTAAACAATCGGATACAAATGGGGCAAACTGACAAACTGGATTTTTGATCACTGTTGCTAGTCAACGCCGGCCTCACGCATTGCGAAAAGTGTTGACGCAAAAATCAATGTAATTTTGCCAATGTAGATCGCTTAAGTCTAAGACTGCTATTTTACTTATTGATGAATTAGAGGTGATCAAGTCGAACTGATTTTATGAAGATTGATTTCATTTGCTACCCGATCTCAGCAACTTTGTCGTAAATCGTTTCTGCCACCAGACATCAGGGTCTCTTGCTTCTGTTACTATTGCCCTTTATTACTATCTTTTAATCAACAAGGGGGTAAGTTGGCAAAAAAAAATCGTTGAAAACCTACCGATCGGCTCCGTAGACCTACCTCCATGTATTTTTTTTTTTTGACGACGATTTTACAATTGAAGGTCGCCAAAAGGTGAGCTTATAACTCTGATTTAATTGCTAATATCTGGTGAATCTATCACACTTTTTGCCATTAGAATGATCTCGACACACCGAATTCAACCTTTAACCTACAAACCTTTTTCCAATACATATGCACAGGCTTTAAAACATGGAAAAAGCTACAACTTCCTTCTTATTTTTGGTCTATATTTATCAATTACGAAATAGAGTCGAATCTCCGCTAATGGAAACCCCCCTTAGGTGTTCACTTCTCTAAAGCAGACAGCCGGCTTTCCTGGCCACACATAAACACAAGTGTTTGTACCCTATAGACGCAAAACTGTTTAGCAGACACATGCTGACAATGACAATTCATAAATTATACAAAACATCTGCTGTACATTTCCTAATCCTGAGATTAAGAACTTCAAGAAAACTTTGCCTCTGGAGATTACGAGTTACGGTGTTGTAATGTGTAGAAGATGTCCAATTGACTGCATTTGCTTACCACTTCTGCCAGGTCGTTTGTTAGAATTGAATCCACTGGTCGCAACAAAAACCATAACTGCATTGGAGATTTGTTTCCCTCAGAAGATAATGGATGCATGTCCCATCCACTTCTGAAAAGGTTCAAATGCCTGTTGATCCTAGGAAGATACACATACTGCAGGGCAAATAAATGTACTTCATTTGAAATATCAAGGTAACCCTGATCTTCCAAAAACATGAAGGTGTGATAAAAAAATGATGTACATCCTGAAAAGAGATCCCTCCAGAGGCGCTCAATTCTTTGATTGTGGCAACTTTTGCCAGCAATAAAACTGCCACGATCTGGCCCTCTCTGGGGGTGATTTAGCATGAATCTCGCCACATCAACATTTTCTACTCCTTGATCTCCACGGACTCTTGACGGCAGTCCGTACCGGTCTACAGCATTAACGAACAGGTGCAACACTGTCTCCGCTTTATTGTTGTTACAGCAGCACAAATACATGATTCGGCGTGTTGCACCATCAATAGCACCATGAATTACGAAATTCCACCTAATGGGAAAAGTATACATAGCAGAGTTTTGTTATTGTTGTTATATTTCGCTGCGTAAGACAGCTCTTAGACACCTAAAAATTCATGAAATGATTTTAAAAGTTACCTAATAAGTTTGTGGTTTCCATCGATGTGCCATAACGCCAGTGCACCTGGTACAGAGTACACTCTTCGATGGACAATGTTGAGTTGGAGTGACCTTAGAAGAACACCTTCGGGGTCTATCCTCCTCATCGTTTCCCGCGTTCGTTCCCATGAAATCCGAACATTCCTCACCAAAAGAAAACCTCTCATTCTCCTTACTCCACAGTTCGGGAATTCTCGGGTTATTTCCACGCACATTTCGTCCAATTCTTCATTTGACAAGGGAGTGTAACGGGGTACTTCCTCTCTGAGGTCAAAGACTGCCATTCTTCTTTGAATTGTTCGCAAGCTTACGGACATCATTGTGGCAATTTCAATGGCTTTGAAGCCAAATTCCAATAGGAATTTCAAGCTGTCAGCTTCTATTTGGAATCTTGGTCGGCCTGGTTGACCCGTATAAAAAACAGCAGGTACTCGAGTAGCACTGACTTCGTGGTAGACGTTTTCTGTTATAGCCAAAGCTCTTCGAAGAACAGAGACTAGCTGTGCACTCTGCGGGCAAATAGTTTCAGCTCTTAAAAGGACGTCGATTAATTGTTCAAGTCGAAAGGAAACATAATCTGTTTCGAAACCGTTTTCTTCCTGACGTAATAGTTCCGTAAGAATTCTCCTCAAATATTGAGCAAAGACATTCTGAGTGGAAGAATACGGTATCGCCCGTTCGAACACCATCTCTCAAACATGATACGTTCTTTTAACGAAGGCTGTTGGTTCGACTTGCGCATGCCCAGGTCCTCCTACCGCTGATTATTTCGCTTTGTGATTATCTGCGTTACGCCTCTTTGCGTTATACCTCTTTGCGTTATGCCACTTTCCGTTACGCCTCTTTGCACTATGCCTCTTTGCGTTATGCCTTTTGCGTTATGCTTTTCTGCGTTATGCCTTTTTGCGTTATGCCTCTGCGTTATTCCTCTTTACGTTATGGCTATTTGCGTTATGCCTCTTTGCATTATACCTTTTTGCGTTATGGGTGTTTGCATTATGGCTATTTGCGTTATGCCTTTTTGCGTTATGGCTTTTTGCGTTCTGCCTCTTTCCGTGATGGCCATTTGCAGAATCGGCTTGTTCCCATTCAGCTTTGGGTTGATGCATTCATGATTTGGACGATTTTAATTCAAATACTGATCACTGAATTTTGTCACAGATATACCTTCATAGTGCAAAGCACTCAATTGGCAGCGGCTTCGGAAGTCCGATGATAGAACATTGCACCGGCACCGCAGAGGTCATAGATTCGAATCCCGTAATAGCGACCTGAATTTTATGGAGGTATATCTATGACAAAATTCAATGATCAGTATTTGAAATAAAATCGTCCAAATCATGAATGCATCAATCCAAAGCTGAATGGCAACAAGCCGATTCTGTAAATCACCATTACGGAAAGAGGCATAACGCAAAAAGCCATAAAGCAAACAGCCATAGCGCAAAAAGGCATAACGTAAAGAGGAATAACGCAAAGAGGCATAACGCAAAAAGGCATTACGCAGAAGGCATAACGTAAAATAGCCATAACGCAAAGGCTCTTTGAAGAATGGAGACTAGTTGTGTACTCCGTAAATGATCTCAGCTCTAAAAATAACGTCAATTGATTGTTCAAGGGAAAGAATATATAATCGCTATAGAACTTTTTCTTCCGTTTAAGTTATGCATGTGCGTTATGGCTCTGCGTTATGCCTCATTGCGTTATCCTTTTATCGCTATGGCCATTTGCGTTATGCCTCTTTGCGTCATGCCTACTTGCGTTATGCCTATTTGCGTTATACCTCTTTCCGTGATGGCCATTTGCAGAATCGGCTTGTTGCCATTCAGCTTTCGATGGATGCATTCATGATTTGGACGATTTTATTTCAAATACTGATCATTGATTTTGTCATAGATATACCTCCATAGAATTTGTTGTATGTCGCTGAGATACAAATGCTTAGATTGTCCACGTAAGCGAGAGGTTCACTTTTCTCTTTTCTGTAAAAAGGAGACAAACGTGTTTTAGTTTTGACCAGTGGTTTCCATACAGTTAGTCTCCTTCGCAGCCGTTTTTTTGGCCATTTTTTGAGTCAGACGCTAACTGGATGTGGGCTTTTCGAGACCCTGGATAATGGTTTTGCTCCGCAAAACTTTAAGCCAAACGAGAGTTTGCGTCAATGGAAAACACACCAGTTCTTGTGGGAATTCGTTACTCCGAAACAATGGTGTGAGGGGAAATGCTCTCCGGCAGGGACCAACATTTGGGCCACTCCTGTGGAACATTTACCCGAACGATCTTTCTTATGATATTGACGTAAGCCTTGGAAAGAAAGAAACGAAACTTTATTCGTTTTAATTCCATTGAAAGGGAAAGATATCAGAGGTTATCCCTTTCGTGGGTGTCCGCCCGGATCTTATTATATATAACTGAGAGTCGATTTTCACGAGAGATAATGATTGATAATACTAATGTAACACAAAGTGCTATAGATGCTTCGGAGGGCGTGGTGGTATACTTCCAACTTCTTTAAAGGGGCAGTATCATGGGAATTTGACCATAAATTTACTAGATCAATATTCAGTGACTTTTTCATTCTTAAATTGCTTCTGGATCCGGCCGCAGTCAGATAAAATTGATTGAAGTTTAAAAGAAAAATGAACCACACTAAGTTATTACGGAGTTCATCTAAGATGCAAGTGGAGAACTTGAAAACGTCGGTCCGACGTTTTCATGTTGGCATTCATTTGAACTTGGCTACTGTAAGCAAAAACACTTAAGAATGGTTTCTGCGAGCTAAAATAGCAGTTTTAAAGAAAATTTGCCCATTAATTTTCGTTTGTCATCGGTAAACAGGTCTCCTTTGCTTTTCAGATTTTACTAATAACCCATGACACTGCCCCTTTAAAGGAAACCTTGATAAGTGTAGAGTCCTTATTCTTGGTAGCAACCCAGACAACTCTAATATCAACTTATAGCTATCGATGATAAAGTTGTAACTTCTACTGACTGTTTAGAATTATACAACTATCAATGGATAGGCACCTTTGTTTTGATGAGCACGTATGTATAATCTAAAACAAAAGCAGTCAGCGTGTAGCCTGATGCGAGGCTTAGACCCACGGGTAATAAGCTATAACGATTTAAAGCTACTAGTATTGCTTATTTAACTTATTCACACCTTGTTTGGCACTTCTGTCGTTCTAACGACAGTAGAAAATTAGAACGTGTACAAGAAAGCCGGAGCACTCAGCGCTACTTACTACGACAGATCATCAAGTTATTTTCTCTTGGTTATGATGAATTATTGAGTATGGCTAACCTGTGCACCCTGCCTAACAGACGGTTGCAGGATATGGCTGTTCTTAAGTACAAAGGACAGACAACAAATATTAACTGAAAAACAAGGAATTCGCCATATCCAGATTTACTACGGGGCTGCAGGGATGGCGCAGTGGTGAGAGCACTCGCCTCCCACAATTATGGCAGGGGTTCGATTCCCAGACCTCGGCGTCATGTGTGACTTAAGTTTTTTGGTTCTCTACTCTACTCTGCTCCGAAAGGTTTTCTCCGGGTACTCCGGTTTTCCCCTCTCCTCAAAAACTAACATTTGATTTGATTTAATTTGTTCATTTCAGTTTACAATGTCCCCAATTAGTGCTCCAGCGCTAGAACGACTGGACACTTAAATAAAGTTCCTTTCCTACTCGTGGAAAGCATTCTGTTAAATGCATTGGCCCAAGTTATGGAATGTATTTCCCAAATATGTTATGGACCTTCCTACATTATCTGTATTTAGCTCATGATCATTCCTCAAATTGCACTTTATGTAGTACAGATGCGTTCGTATTTATTAAGCTTATCTGCAATTGTTAATAGCTTTAAGTCACACCTTTACACTTTACACACCTTTACTCTTAACAATCATCAATTTCATATCCTGTCTATTTAAAGAGTTTTATCAATTTTAATTGTTTTAATAATTGTTTACATTAATTTATAGTATCCCCATTTAGTGGTTCCTTTACAGCTATTTCAGTTTGACATTTAAATAATTCATTCATTCATTCATTCATCAAGAACACTCCACCAACCATTGACGCTATTTACCACTCATTCCGAGCAAGGTGACACTTCGTGACGCTTACTGAAATCACATTGCATCTAATTACTTTCGTGCTATTCAGAGCGAGTTTCAATCGAGTGTCGTAAAACCAAAAGCAAAGTAATTACTTTGGCCAATCAAAAAGGACGGAGACAATCCAGTAAACCAATCAAAACTCGGAGTAATTACACGTAGCCGACACAAAGCGCGGGAAATGTGCACGCGCGAGCCACGATTGGTTTTGGTTTCAATTCTGAAAAGGTTGAAAAGGTGGCGCGAGAACTTTGAACCAATCACTGAGTTAAGTAATGCAAAACCAAAGTAATTTGCTAATTACTTTCGAAAACCTCTCTATCATGCGATCAGTATAGGTATGAATCGAGAGATACAAACCACGGAAAGATAATGCTGAACTAACAAAATACATTCTAAAAATACTTTATTAACAAAGTCTTGCTACAAAATACATTATGGAATAAATGGTTCAGTTTTCGACACCACTCGGGAGAATGACTGGCAGACGCGGGGGTGGAACCTTCACGGAGGAAAGATCGTCAGACAACCTTTCTGGCCTCTGTAACTGGCGGGATTTACCTGCGCGTGTGAGCCATGCAAGTAGCAAAAGCCACGAGGCGAGGGATTTTTCGTGCCGCAACCACGCCAGTCCCCGTTCCGCAAGCTACACAGGCTGATAATCTTCCACGCCACGGATTCCAGAGATTAGGGTATAGTTTCTTCTCCCAAAAGTAATGACCTTCGTTATCAATCTACTTTCTATCATGGTCAAGAAACTGCTTCAAAGTTTTTTTTACATTTTCCAGAAAAAAACGCTATAAATAAAACAGTAAGTGCAGTCTACGCAAATAAATAATAACACGCGTTTATAAAATCAAATGAATGTTAGGAAAGTTCATCTCTTGATCCTCCAAGTGAGACTTGGTCTTTCAACTCGGCAATTTCTAAGGAGATAAAAGTAAAATAAAACAAGAAAATACACGTCTTTCTTCAAATGACGTTTACCAAGTCTGCAATTAAATGCATGGACGAAAAAAGGACAGTAGCCGTGTTGTAAACAATCCGAAAAGGACCGGGTATATTGTAAAATCAATAGACCAGTTCACGCTCTTGAGTGCATCATGGGTAATCAAGGCAACATGGCGGGAAATTCAAAGGTTTGTATGGAAATTTAAAGCGAAATATACCGAACATGACACACCTCTTACTAACCAAGTTCGAGGTCCATACTGTAAGTTACGGACCGAGTTTTTTCCCATAAAACAACGGGAAAAAACGAGGATCCGTAACTTACAGTACGGACCGATACTTATTATATACCTGAGGTTAATCCGGCGCGCGGGCAAGGAAACTAGTCGAGGTCAAGCGGAAGGTTCAACTGCCACAAAGATTGCCGTGTCAAAACCCGAAGAACTAAATCTTCTTGGCTGTTTGAATAGTTGCTTGCAAGATTCAAACAGTTTTACAAGTTTATGTAACAGAAACGACATGAAAAACTTGCTAGATAATCTTCTATCGAAATTTTAAATTTTGCGGGCTGTACAGCGGGCCATACTGTAGAATACGGCCTGCTAATTTAGCCAATCACAGCGCGTGTACTATCTAAGAGATATAATAATGTGCTTTATAGACTTTCGCCTTCGCAAACCAAACAAATAAGTCCAAGTTCACAACTGAGATGAACTGGACTTGGTATCTATTCTTTGCAATTTCTAAATATTGCTTATTTGCCTCCATACACTCTCTGTAATTTTGTGCCTTTGGAATTACAGGAAATGTATGGCAGAAACTCTGTTTAATAACATAATTTCTACAATAGCCATTCTCTCCAACTTTCTTATGCCGCACCTTTGAGCGCACATCTTCTGTTTTGGAAAAAAGCCCGAAGGAAGAGAACAGTATAGATAAAAGGACACCTTTGTCCCTGCAATTTACATTACTAACAGTGTTGTTGCGTTTGAAGCAATAACACCCAAATTTAGTGAGCGTTCTTACAACAGGTCTCCCCTTCACGCTACAGGATTAATTTTTTTGTTCAATTAATGTTTTATTTTCGAGATTCGGCCAACAAGGCGTTTACCTTCGAAAAAATTGGAGAGACGGAAACTTAAGTACAAAAGCTCAGTTTTGTGCCGCAACGGAAGGCAACCTAAAGGGAGGCGTTCACCTTTTCATCATGTCTTGACTCTACCACATTTGTATTGCTGAGTATTGATTCCTATAGTTCTTGCAATCTCGTTCCCAGGGTCTCTCTCCTCGGTCTCCTTTGGGAGGCAGCTTTCCAGGCAGAGAAGAGAGACCTTGGGAACGAGGTTGTAGTTCTTGTAACTCGGTGCGTAGAGCGTCCACCATGTGTAAACGGAGGTCGTAGATTTGATTCCTGCTCTATTCCTGATCAAAACTCACTGATTGAAGGTCTGCGCCACAGACCTCCAGTTTGGAAGGACCAGTCAGTACCAATTATGATGTTACCATCGTTCACCGATACAGACTCCTTTCGTATTTCACCCAGTGAACTTAGTAGGCGTTTTCCCCCTTTGACCTTTCTCTACTTCCAGAACTCAAGACAGCGGCAACATATTTGACGAAAAAGTGTTTACACTCACATAATCACCGGCCATTTTTAAAGCAAAACAAAAGAGCCTGTTCGCATATAAATAGACTTGCACTTTCAAAGGATTATTTTAGATGTTAGCGTAGCCGTCGTATTATCGTGAAGAGACACATGGTCGTTCTTACGTCTTTGGAAACGCTCTATTCCCTTGCTGCAAAGGCTATCGTGACCCCTTATTCCCCAGTTACCTTGTTTCAAGGCTTGATTTTCGTGCATAAGTTCCTGATTTCTTGTGGAGAGAAATACGGCGTCTTGTATCGCTTCTTCCAAAAGCGTTCGGTAGCGCTGTTCAATGGCTGATTTTTGCTCTTCGAACACTTCTCGATAGTTACGGAACGTCTGGAAGTGCTGCAACTGTTGAATTTCCAATTCTTCCTTGTGTCTTTTGTAAGCTTCTTCCAAATCTGCCTTTAAACGCTTTTTCTCCTCCGTTACTGATTGAATCTATAAAAAAGATAATCAAATGATCCCATTATAACAGGAAGATAACAAAGCGATGAAGTCGCAAACGACTCATTGTTTCACTTCAAGTATAGGGATAACTGCAACAACTCATGCAACATTGCCGGTTTGATATAACGTTGATGAAGACCGGATCAATTTGACTGAAAAATAAATAACAATAAGGGATGCATTCTTCGACAAACGACCCCTGTGAGGTCACGTCCTAACTTACACACCCCTCCCCCACTCCCAATGTTGACCAGGGGCTTTAAAACGCTGCCTTAACATTCGAGGCTACAGGCAAGAGCTTTGTAAAAAGCGTGTTATTGTCAAAACTGGTTTTGCTCAAGACTTCAAAACTACTTGCAGACTACTTGAGGCCTGGTGTAGAATTCATTTGGTCTACAAATCCTATAGCCTTGTCTACAGCTTGATTCGTTCCCATCTCCCCGTTCACAATAGAGTGCAAGCAGGCTCTTCCGTTGAAAATGAAGCGAGGTCGAAATACAGGGACTTGGTTCAGTAGTAACCAAGCCCCTATATTTCAAGCGCGCGCCATTTTAACGGCCAAGGGCCTGCTTACAGGCTACGTTCAGAAGTACCAGAGGTAACTCCTATCACCTCTGGAAGTACAAAAGGGAAATTGCAAGCACTATATTTTTACCCGCAGTGACATGACAGTGCGTTCAGCTTTCAACTCGACCAGCTCCATTTCCAGCTTAATGGCCTGCTCAGTGCTGTACTGTGCTCCCTCGGCAGCTTTTAACTGTAAAATAATGCCACTCTGTTAGCAAACAAACATTGAAAAACGAGAGCACACTCTCACATAACACAGTGCTGTTGAGGCTTTCCTGTCTATCGGTGAATCATTTTCGTGTCCGCTTCTGCTTGACTGAGTGCTCGATTAGCAGAGGTTTCATTTCAGTTCTTTTAGCTAACATTGCGCTAGCCTGCGTTGGCGGTATTATTGGCGCGAGAGGCAAAATTAACCAGCGCGGGAATGGAGAGGGGCGCTCCCCATTCTCCGCGCGGCTTATGCCTCTCGCACCAAACGACAATAGGCAGCTTAAGCACGCGTGTTTTTGAGACGCGGACGGCAACGGGAAGAGAACATTTCGCGTGCCAGGACAATGGTGTCCCCCAGATTTTTACTCTAATCATCTCTAATGGAGAAAAGATACTTGACAATGTAATTGTGATTGTGTGATGACAAGTTAAAAGAGAAAATAGCTCACTTCCGGTTGCCGTCCGCGTCTCAAAAACGCGCTTGCTTGAGCTGCCTAATACCACCAGGCTAACATTGCGCATCCCGTGCTGTATTGTGCAGTTTTCGGTTTTCGGTTTCCTCTTCAAAATAGAAAAATTACCTGAAGCTCAGCTTTTTCCTGCTCAACCTCCATCTTCACCCGATCCACCTCATCCGCCAATGTTGCGGCATTTTCTTTCTCGTGTTTTTCGCGTCGTTCACTCTAAAAATGTAAAACAAATGCACAAAATTGGAAGAGCAAACGAATAAAGAAGCTGTATATGTGGGGACATCCACAGCCATATTCAGCAATTCACCGTGTGACGCTACGGATTGGAATAGCTTGCGTTACTGTCTGTTCCGTTCCCATACCCGCGCGTGTCTCCCGCGAAGCTATAAAAAAACGAAAACGACCGATAGCGCAGGAAGAAGAAGATCACTAAGGAAGGCGACCGCCTTGATGTTCAAACCGAACGAAGCATCAGTCTCCTGAACGCGAAGATATGGGCTCGATTCCAGCGCAAGCCCTACACTTATAGGGACTGAAGAAAAATCGCTGCCATCGCTTTGACGGCTGAAAATGGTTGGCCTTCAGGTCTTCTCGGTACTGTAAAAAGCAGTGTCTGTTGTTAAATCAATGTTCTTTAATGAAACACTATGGGACGTTAAAGAACCCACACAGCGCAGCACGGAGTTCCGGTGTTGTGGTCTACCCTTGTTCCTGCGAACTGTAAATGTCGAATTTATTCTCGTAAAACGAACGCAAAAAGTACAAGTTTCATGAAAAATGATTTAGTGCAGGTAGTTTTACTCTTTGGCCGTCAGGCATAATGGGATTAAAATAAGGAGCTTACGAGCACAAGACGTTTTCGAGCCACGGACGGAAACCGGAAGTGAACATTTCGCATACCAGACAGTAGTCTCTCCCAGAAATTTAAACTAATTGACTCCATTAGAGGAAAGATTCGCAATATAAATGAGATAGTGTCAAGACCAGTCAAAAAGGAAAACAGCTCACTTCCGGTTGCCGTCCGTCAAAAACGTCGCATGTGCAAGCTCCCTAGTAACTAGAGATGGACTACGAGAAGAGCCTTTGGTATCTACGACGATGATATCAGGACAGACCATCGACTATCAAAACACTAACAATATCGTCATTAATACAAACTTATACCTCAATCCTGTAACGTAGTTCGGCATTTCCTTTTAAAAATGAGGTTTGAGACTTTGCTTCCTAAATTGAAAATAACACACCACTATCATGCTGCGTCAAAGCCACACTTTAGTTATAATTATTTGCGTATAGGGGCATGGTTAAGCCTGCGTATATCGCGTTACGGTGAACGTGGGAAGTAATGAAGAATCGTGTGCAGCGCAGACAATAATTTTTCGTACACAACAATTGTTTTCAATTAAGGAGACGATGGTGGTTCGACGGAAAGTGATTGAAACACGGAAATTCAGTCGCATCAGGAACCAACGCCTAGGAGCGAACAACTCCCATATTAATGTCACGGCATTTTTACGGACCGATCTATTTTCAAACTACCTTTTCCGCAAAAAAAAGCAGTTGTGATTGGTCATCGGACTCCTGGGGAGTCTCAATCACGGGAAATTCAATCTAAAAATAAATCGGTCTGTGAAAAAACCGTGACAGGAATACATAGGGCTGTTGTTCGCTCCTTGTCATGGGATCCTGGACGTATCAAGTGAGGGGACTGGAATCAAAAATTGTCTACCGCGCAGATGCAGTGCAGACTTGAATTTCTCGAACGTTACAGGTTTTGTTTTTTTAAAAAAACGATGGAGTTGCGTCGAAAAGTGAGTGAAAAACGATTATTCAGTTGTATCGATTGAGTTGACAGTTGTGAATGGTAGGAGAATGTCTGACGAAGGGCTTTCACTTGAAACTTCAGCTCCATTTCCCTTCATTTCCCAATAGTTGTCAATCAACTGGTAGAAACTCATTTGTATTTGTCATTTGTATTATCCATAATCGAGTAACGTAGTTTGTGTAATTTTATTATGTGGATTTGTATGGTTGCTACGTTTTCGCCTTTATTTTCGTGTACATAAACAGGGTTCGACACCTGGCTACCTGCATTACTAGCCACCGGGCTAGTGATTTCTAGAATTTACTAGCCCAAAGCAAAACTTGTTAGCCCGGATCAATTTCCCTCGAGGTCTACTTCAACCCCAAACACGCAAACCTTCCTCTAAACTTATTGGCAAGGTCTTTTAAAATAATAAAGAATGGCATTTTTTCTTCCATTGTGATAACATAATGTGTTATTTAAGGAAAAAGCCAACAAAATGTTCGTTTCACATTCACTTGTGCACGCGGCAAAGGCTAACGGTAGAATGCCAGTGCACAAGCCATGGGAAGCTTGCTTTCCACGATGGATTAAAAGTTCTCTTCCTGAGTGCTCTCATAAATCTTACTGCTTTCCTGTTTACTGGTACTTTCAGTTTCGGCTGCTTTCCCCTTTTTACATGGTGGCGCCTCGTAATTTGTCAAAAATCGCTCCATCTTTACAATCGCTTCAAGTGCGAAGCGATCGTGCGAGGCGATGTGCAAGGCATCACAACATTGGTAGGGAGAAGACTGGGGAAAGACGCCAGAAGATGATAGATTTATGTTTTCTTTATAAAATTATTGGTATTATCGTTACATTTTAAACTTTCTTGTTTTTTAATCAACTGTGAACTTCAAACTAAAACTAATTATATCTAGTTTATTTCCATTTTTCTACTAGCCAGCTGGCTATTAAACGTGGTTTTTTACTAGCCCGACAAAATTTTTACTAGCCTCGGGCTACAGGGCTAGCGGAGATGTCGAACCCTGCATAAATATTTTCGTACGTAGAAGTTTTAAGGATGTGTTAGTTTTGAAATACGCATGAATCTTCAACAACTTCACCTCTTTTTCGGCTTTCTGTTTTTCTTGTATATCTTTAAGGTTGTGTTTAATCTTCTTCAATTCTTCATTCTCGCTCTTGAGTTTTTCCTTCAAGTCATGAATGGCCGACACCCGGGCCTTGTTTTCTTCTTCGCTGTTCTTGCCTTAAAAACATCAGGTATCAATTGAGTTCACAGCTTTTTATTGAAAACTTAGAATTACCTTGTCATACCGTTGAACTTTCGAATGATGAAAAAGAGGAAAACAAAAGAGCTGAAAAGATGAATACATTACACGATTTTTAAGAAAACAGAGAAGAACGTGCAAGGATCGAAAGTAACCAAAAATGATCATAATAAAGTCAAAGAAAATTGAATAATTCTGTGAAATAAAATAATTGATACAAAAAAGGGTGTGTTACAAAACTAGCGGAAGGAAAAGCTGCTTTCAGCTTCAGTGGTTTCCGTTAGCGTGAATGGTGAATGCACGCCCATGTTTCTTAGGGTTTTGGGGCGTTTATCCGCAGATAGTTTTAACCGCAAACCAAATATATAATATTACCGGATTCTGCCATCTGGGAGTAATCGGCAATCTTCGACTGCAAGTCATCTTTCAGCTCATCAACAAGTCTCCGCTTTTCTTTGAACTCGGCAGTCAACTATACAGAAATAACAGCGAGTCAGTGTGCGCATAATTAAAGGGCAAGAATTGCTCGTGATGTGGCCTACACCAAGGTGAAACGGGGAAAGGTGAAGCGTTTTCGCGCCTCACCCAATAAGCGCGTTTATTGTTTACGTGTGTACATCCGCCAATCTTCGATCAATCTTGCATTTGCAGATGTCATTACAAAGGCAGCACTTTCTCCTCAGTTATTTAAAGACCCTGAGTGTTGATCCGGCTGGAGTCGAACTCACGACCTCCCGCATGGCAGCCCGATGCTCAACCAACCGAGCCACCGGTGCGCAATGCCCATGGTAACCGTGATACTCAGTGCTTCATCGACCTAATGAACAGGAAAACGAGTCACTTCTAAGCAGGTCTCACCTGGTCTTTCTCTTTCTGAAGGGTCATCAACTTTTCCTGCACTTCTTTATTGTCTCTCTTCGTACTATCCATAACCCAGTCTAAGATTCCCTGAAAGAATAGCACAATAGTCAGGGGCACTCAATTTGAGATCTAGAATTTTCGGAACATTTGTTGTAAAATTCCTTGCTTGCCTGCCTGCCTGCCTGTCCTTGGATTTTCGAACATCTAAAACATGGTATAGTTGATCATTTTAAACTGATTTAAAAATGATCACCTAGAATTTTCGGGAGCCTTTTTTCTAGCTGAAATTTTCGAAAGATAAGTTTTGATCCCTATAATTTTCGGATCACTAGACTTTCTGCTTATAGCGAATCCGATTAGACGAAAAATTTTTAGGGGATAAAAATATGCCTATATCTACCATTTCAATACTAAAATACGTTTAAAATGCTATGTTTAAGTGGCTTTGAACTATATTCTCGTTGGGTGTCCCTGAATAGTTACGTGGAGTCAACAACAAGTTAAGATATAGACTCTCTCCCGAAATAGATCATGTGGCATGCTACCTTATTTGCTAAGGTTATCCTCCGCTCCTCATCATAATGCTCTGATAATCTTTCCCTCTCTTCCCAAGTTTGCCTCTTAGCTGTCTGAAGATCTTTTATCAGCTCCTGAATAGAAAACAAATCAGTTCCCACAGGTCAAAGGCTAGTGCTCCTCAGTGCGGAAAGTGGGGCGAGACATAAAAAGGGGTCTTGCCCCTGGCCAAAACATTGAAAATTCACGGAAGGCTAGAGAAGACATGAAGGTCTTACCATTCAAATGCTCACTAAATTAGCAGTGTGACCTAAGTCTGAAGACTAAAAAAGGTCTTCTTCTGTTTTTTTTCTTTTTTTTTTTCTCCAGCAACCAAAATGAATTGAAATTTGGCCAATTTTTTCAATAATAATAATAATTATTATTCATTTGATATCTCTTTCTTTGGTTATAAAAAATGTTGTGTGGGTTGCAGCACCAAGTATTCAGTTGAAGAACCGTAGTTGTGGCTGAAAAACAGAATAACGCCATGACAGTGCCCCTTTGAAAGCCCTCAATGAAGCCCTCAATGAAACCAAATAGTCATTTGAAGAGAAATATAATTTAAATCACTGAAAGTTATCTCTTGTCTAAAAATGAAATGTTCTTTATTAATAATTCTTTATTACATACTTCCATTTGCATGACATCATCCTTGTTTGCTCTGCCTGCCCTACCACTGGTCGCTAACTTTTCCCGCAATCGTGAAATTTCATCTCTCAAATCTTGGATTATCTTTGTATTCTCCATCTGTGTTTTGCCAAAATTTCCCATCAAATTATAAGTAATCATGTACAAGTACTGTAATAACCTTAATTGGAGATGGTGGATGTATCTCCAGAGGGACAAATTAACATACATCTATTATTTGCGATAATGTCCTGGAGTTCCAGTTGTTGTTATTTTTTCTTTTCCTTTGAACCATTTTTATCATTAATTTTCATGTTTGTAATTAGACCATTTTAGTGGACTCTAGTGCCACCATTAGATTAGGAGCTTTCTAACCACGCATGTTACTAAACTTTGAAATTGAAATCGGCCTAAGAATAGGGTATCCTGTAGCTTGACTCATCTAGAGTCATGATCAGATAATAATATTTTTTTGAGTGTAGTACTTAATTAAACAAAAGTAATATGCAGCAATTTTTATCGATACCTCATTTTTCTTGACAGCATTGTCAATCAGTTTTGTCCTGTTCCCACATTGCATGGCAGCAAGAGTCTCTTCATAATCAGAGTCTGTTTAAGAGACAGCAAAGATTGCTTGTGAGATTGTGAGGATCGGCCAAAATCATGGCATTATGCATGTAGGCAAGAGAGCAAGCAAATGCAGCTATGAGGAACAAACTCTGACAAAAAGTCACGGGGTGCCCCACAGCCAGTGTCAAATGGTTGAAGATTGCATTTAGCCACATTGAACTAGTTCCTACTGCAAGACAGTCTACATTCTACCAAAGGGGAAACAAAAAACCTTTTACCTGCAGGTGACACTGTTGTGATCATTGCAGTGTATGCACTGCCACCAAGAGAATCCTACAACAATAAAGATGTGGGAAACGTTAAATTTTTTCTTCACCATGAAAATTAAAAATCATGCAATAAATTATTGACCACTCCTCATACAGGCTTTTCGGAACCAATGAAATGAATATTAATGATAGAACAGAACAGAACAGAACAGAACAGAACAGAACAATGTTTTCAAAAGAATCCCAAGTGACTTGAACCAAACCAGTTGGCTATTTACAAGTGTAGCTGAGAAGTTGACCCAGTGAAGGACTACTGGGAACAAGGCAATTAAGAATCACCTGCTCTCAAGACATGCGCTGTAACCACTCAACCACTCTAGATCAATCAAACTGGTTATAAACAAGCACTCCACTTTAAAAACATGAAAATTATTATTCACATGAATTCAAAACAAAACATAATTAAAAACACGTCTTTCTGGAGTAAATGGAATGGCTATTTACAAAGAGAGATAGAGTTGACCACTGACCCCTGCACAGGAGTGAGACTTGACAGATTTTACTGTCTAACACCAGATGATTTTACTCATCCCCTGGGGGCATTTCTGGGCATTTGAGGTGTCAATGGGTTAAAAAAAGTATTTGAACTTGGCCATAGTTAGTAGCGTTCCCTGAACTAACTATGACTTGGCACAACCTCATGTAAATGAAATGCTTTAACCACTGGACCACATCACTTTGCTAAGTAAAGCTAGGACAGGTTAGCAAAATTTGTTTCGCTACACTTAGGGAATCAGGGTGGTTTAGTGGTTATCGACCGCGCCTCCCACCTCTGTGACCGGGGTTCAACCCTGGCCTCAGGTCACATGTGGGCTGAGTTTCAGTCGAACTCAATCTGACTCAGAGGGTTTTTCTATTAGTACTTTCAGTGGTTAAAAATTATATTCCTCCCAAAACAAAATTGACTCTCAGTCAATTTCATCTGGCTGCGGGTAGATACCCTCGATAGGGATAAACTCTGGTATCCTTCCCTTTCATTGAATTAAAATTAATATGACTAAAATTGCTACTATTATGTTTTGCGATTGCAGTTGTTATTAAAAAGCAACAAAGGCTGATTTTAACATTTCTTCTTACCTGTAAAATCCTTGTTAGTTTAGAGTTTCTGTAAGGAATGTGACCTTCCTTCCTCTTGGGATCTGCCAATGCACTCACCACAGCATTAAGGGCACTCATCCTAACAATCACAGAATACTCTGTTAATCTATCATATCATACATGTATTCACAAGTCAAGGAGATCAGCTAGTATGGGATTTACAATGGGTTGCAATCTGCTCGCCATTGTAAGTTAATAGCCATACAGATCTCCTTTTCATTTATAGTTACTGTAGTATAAATTGGCATAGTGAAGTCACTAGCGATAAACAAAATGCCACTTAAGTAGTAGATAAAACACGACGAGGAGATCTGTATTCGGATAGCCATTGTAAACACGCATACAGATTGGACATGAATATTTTATCGCACTTGCAAAATAAAACACCAAACTCAGAATACAGTAGAGATCTGTATCAAAGGTTCAAGAATACTAATAAACTGAGCATGAGTTTGCATTAAAAGTTAATTCTACTGCTTAATAATTCTTCAACCCAGTTGATTTGTATTGGGGTTTTACCAAGGATTACATGTGACTCGAATAGTACCTGCTGACTGGTCATAACTTTGATGAATAATTACCACAGAAGTCATGGGTTAAAATATTGTTCAAGAATTTTAAAGGCTTTCCTTTCATTAACCGCAAAAATAACATTCATAACTGCAATGAACTAAAAATCTTAACCTGTTGTATTTTGTTCATTATTAATTCTGTTATCTCGTAGAGAGGACTTCATTTATTATAAACTATCCTAGCTGAAATGCATCTTAGGAACTGACATGCAAACATTCAAATGAATTTCTTTTTAAACAGTACTTAGTCAGTACAACATCTCTAGATTCCAATTTGGTCAGATTCCAATTCAATTGGATGTGGGACCTGGAGCCCTGAAAACCACTTTTGGGTGTATGCAGCTTAGTGGGTAAATATCAAAGTTATTATTATTATTATTATTATTATTATCATTATTATTATTATTATTATTATTATTATTAGTTTCATACAATGGCAGCAATGATGATCACGATACAAAAGATTTACCTTGGACTGATGTAATACATACCCCTTGTTTATATGACCTCCCTCACTTTGAATGTTAAGATCTATGCCTTCCATTCTTTCAGACCCTAAACAAGAGCAATAATATTTCACGTTACAACATTGTGAAATGGCAAATGAAAGGCTAAATGAAATGGCAAGTGAAAGACCAAAAACTTCCCATATATCTAGAAAATGGAGAAAAGATGTTGGTGCAAGTTCTTGTTACATTTTGATTTATCAACTTTTTCAAACGGGATCAATTAAACTAGGTCGAAACGGTTGAGAAAGCGTTGGCAGCGGCCGCTGTTGTTTACACACTCAGGCATTTTAAAGTGGGCCACATGTCAGCTCTGCTATGTCGTTTTCCCTCAACTTGTCAACACGGATAAGTCTGGTAATGACTGTTCCCAGGAGTTACCACGTTTCAACTGAAAACAGTTGGAAAAGTGTTCTATTGGGAGACCACAACCATTTCAACCTTGGTTGATCCCAACCTAAGGCTGGCTAAGAAAAAAACTGAGTATATAAAAATATGGTGGTGTTATGATTGGAAAATGCTGCCAATGCAAAAAGGCAGGTGTAATTGTAGGACAAGAGTGAGTGAGTGGGTGGGTGTGGCAAGCTAGGCCAGTGATCGCCCATGGATAGCAACAAGCAAATTCTCTAACTTTAAGACCAGACACTCTGAGTCCCAGCAATGTACAAGAGGGACATCTTCCACTTCATAGCTTTTTAGTAAAGAAACACATTTTTGACACCATTGGAAGTACATTGTAACCACTTCTTTGAAGCTCCAGTATTCAATTTATCTACAGTGTCCCACCTGCCATATCAATCAATATTATTTTGGATCTGATTCCATTTTCAGACGATCCTCCATTACTCTTCTGCTCAATGTGAATTGTAAACACACAATCAGACCTGCACAAAGACAGAATCAATATTTAACAGTTCCAATTGAGGATAATAAAGACCTGAGGAGTGTCCTGCCTAACACAAGCTACTATTTTCAAAGTTTGATTTCATGACTTGTATATTAACTGTGCATCCAGGAAATCACTTGTACATCAAAATCACAACCACAAATCCCTTAGAGCATGGTTCTTTACAAAGCCCTGAAATTTCCTTAATATTCTCAGCAATTTCCACCCATCAATGTTGAGGCACAGTGAAAAAGATTTTAGTAACTGTTTAGCTCACTTAACCCTAATTGCTTCTGAGCTGAAGTTTTGAAAACCAGCTATGAATGATTCTAAGACAGTCCGGGTTCCCATTGAGGAATGGAAAGAGTGTAGTTGCCAGCAATCTAGACTGTTGCCTGACACTGTTACTCTAAAGCCATAACCTTGTAAGGGTACTGGCGATGTACTGCACAGTTCCAGCTTCATTAAAAAATACCTTGAGCCACCGGAGTTCTTATCAACTGATGCCATTTTGCGAATTCTATTTCCTTGCTCAAAGAGACGAGCAAGGTCTTCATTGTCTTGAACAACAAGCTCAGCAAGACCTTCAATAAAGCTGTGGAAAAGGGAAAAGAGCCACCCAATAATGTATTGTTAACTTTTGTCAAAAGTATTTTTAAGTCACATTTTTAGTGAAAACAAGTTTGTTTCAGTAGGGCTGAAAACGTAGTTCTAACGTAAAAACAATTCACAAGGAAAAACACAGAAGTCACTCTATTAAAAATGTTTCAATTAACCTCACATAACTTCACTAGTCTTACGTATATATTTTGGATTAATTTTCTGCACTGTCAGAGCTTCAATCATGAGAGAATAATTCGGTGTACAATGTGATCAACCTTTTACAAGCAACAGTAATTCCTCAACAAAATTTGTGGGATTACAGAGAAAATCAGCGCCTGAATCATTTTAATGTTAAATCCGGCCTTACATTCCTAGTTGTGGATGCTGACGGACTCGCAAATCTTGGCCAGTAGGATTCAGCAAATCATGAATCATTTCTTGAAATATCTATTTATAAAAAAGAAGAAACATTAATTTTATTAACTCATTGACCCCTGAGAGTGACACTTACCCAGTAATAGATTTTACTCTGTCTAACACCAGACGATTTCACTCATCAGTGGGGACATCCTAGGATGTTTGAGTGGTGAATGGGTTAAGTGATTTGGAGTCAACTGAACAGTTAACAAGAATAGATAGTTGTTACACCTTGTCACTAAAGTTGAGTTGTACAGGATGCATTATCCGACTAAGGTTTATCATATTGCTGTCCTTAATATCAAGTTGCGTGTGAACCACATCATCTGCCATCAAGAGTTGCATTTAATACATTTGAGGCCATGTCAATGATGGCATTTTTCGATATCAGAAAGAAATTTGAAGGAACTTTCTGTTTCTGTTACAGTCGGGGAATGCAGATACAGATACGTACAGAAATGCGAGGAATTAGACACATGTATGCAGATGTCACTAAGTGTCATCCAGTGTCCTCTTGCTCCTTTCCCCAACTTCAACATCCCTTGTGTCTCGGAATACAGTCAAACAATTATCATCAAAAAGTGTCCCTCAAGTAAGGATAAATTTCCGCATTTACCCTGACCTAACAAATTATACTGCTAACCTTTACCCTAACCTTATTGTTAGAAATCGGAAGGAAATGCTTAGACTTAAAGGGACACTTTGTATTGACTATCAAAATTGGATTGTCTTGCATCTAATTACATGGCAATGTATTTCTGGACACTAGTGCAGCAATATAGCGTTTCACTGAAGATTTATTTTTTCCCAAGGATATATAGTGCCAGTCAACAACAGGTGCAATAACTAGTATGGATTCCTTACCTCATAGAATGAAACAGTGACAAAAAACTGCTTGTTTGGTGGGGCCTCATCTACAAACTTGAACAGACCTTGATTTAGCTATAATAAAAACAGCCAAGAAGTCAAAAAGAACACTTGTACCATTTGATGCAGCAGGGATTAGATTTAAGAAATGATTATTGCACTAAAAATCTTACCATGGTATTATGTTTGAATAAAATGAAAAATGAAAAAGCCTTCAGAAATCTGTGTCTTGAATTAGCTATGGTAACATTAGCCAACCAACACCTTGGCTGACATGTCAGCCTGCGGCCAACATTGCCAAATATACTGCTGATCCATGGTACCAGTACACAATGTACCTCAGCACAAATTTTAATAGGTGGCACTGAAGTTGTAAACAGGGGACCAGCCACCATTTCAGTGCAATGAGCAGTGATGAGGCCTAATTAAGAGCTGAATTACCAGAGACATCTCTTAGCATGCTATCCCAGAAAATTATGAATTTTGGGGCTACCAAAGATGCAATTCCCTTTAGTTCTGGGTGACAAATCAGTTATTTAAACCAGTGACCAAGTATGGTAAATAAAAATGACCTGTAAACTTATGGGCATAAGTGGTGTTTCAGACGTAGCTGAAAGCTTGCCAACTAAAATAAAATATGTGACACACTGTATTTGAGGAGGCAGTGTGGCCCAGTGATTAGAAGGCTTGCCTTGAGACCCAGAGATCCCGGGTTCAAGACATGACAGATTTTTCCTCGGTCTAACTTTATTCGTTAAACTACCACTCAGTCTTACCAAGGGAATAATACCAGGCTCTTCTTCAGTGCCTATCATGGTGTGTGTTTTTCCAGTGCCTGTCTAATAGGAGAATCACACAAAGGTATGAGTACTATAACCAAAGGAAAATGCAGAGCCAAGGGTGGCCACTTCCAGCAGCAGGTTTACCGATAAAGACTGGCGGGAGACAGTGGTGCACGTAATACACATCAGACTAAATAAATCAATTATAAACAGTTACTGTAATGATGCTGCAGACTTGCTGCCTCCCAAATGGATCAAAGTGGTCCCCACCAAATCCAGTAACGAAGGGGGGTGCATCATGCTGACATTGAAAGGCTGAAGTTAAGTCCTGTTGGATGGGTGACCCTGAGCTGACTACACTCTGTGGAGAAGAGCTGGTGTATTGGTCATGAACCAAATTGATGCCTCCTACCTCTGTCATTGCATATGGGCGGGGTTACAGTCTATTCTTACAAGTCAGTGATCACGTGTGGCTTGTATTAATTTGACAAGCTCTCTTCTCTCTCTATTTCCAAAGTTTATCAGTGTGCATGAACGCTTAGCATTACGACTCATAGCTGGGTAACTGAAATCTTGAGGCATGGAAGTTGCTTGCTGGTCTCCAGTGGAAGCCCCCGGAAGTCTCAGGTAACAAGGTTCAAGTAATTTATCTTGACCACATCAAAGACTCCGTACAGTGTACAAGTGACTTAATGTAAGCAAATTACACAGTACAAGGTCTGCAATGCTAGGGAAATACATGTAACCTTACCTGGCCATATGCATACATAGTGACATTAAAGCCTTCCAGAGCTCTTTTTAGTAGTGGAGCACCCAGATCATGAAAAATTTGTTCCTGTGTTGAAAAACAATAATAATAATAATAATTATTATTATTATTATTATTATTATTACTGGTATCATTAGCAAATTATTAAAACAAAGTTTTTAGAAAAACTTTTAACTGGCTGGCTTAAGGACGGTGCTTATTATCGTTATTTGTGCATACATTCTGTACATCTCGAGATATTCAGGTTTCCTATCTGTGGTACTTTGTAATGCAATGATATTTTTGCACAGGTTTTAAACTATGCAGAGAGAGTATCCAAAAAGAAAGTTGAGGATAACCATGCATTTTTCAGAGATAATTATTAATAAGCTTCAATTTGGAAAACAAAACCATAAATCGCCTTGTATTTTAAAGCTTTTTACAAAATATTGTTGATCAATTATCTTTGAAAAATGGGTGGTTACCCCCAATTTTCGTTTTGAATTGAAATAACGTAGTCTTGTTAGGATAGTCTACTTTTCCTGCATATCCATAAACCGTGCAAAAATACCTTTGAATTAGTAGGCACCGGCCTCAAGACTAAATGCTGGGCTGTGACAGTGGCTAATTGGAAAAGCTTTAGTGTTCTGGAGGTCGTAGCTTCGAATCCTTAGACCTTAGACTCTGATATTTCACTTGTCCTTTTGCCTGTTCCCAAGCAACTTACATTCCAGGGCCTAGTTGTTCAAAAGCCAATTAATCCATTGACCCCTGGGGGTTCCCCAGTGACGAATAAAATCGCCTGGCGTCAGACAGAGTAAAATACTAAGTATGGCCGGTGTAGGGGTGAATGGGTTAACCCATTGACTCCTGGGGGTTCCCCAGTGACGAATAAAATCGTCTGGCATTAGGCAGAGTAAAATACTAAGTCTGGCTGGTTTAGGCATCAAAGAGTTAACTTAATCCAGGATAAGCGTAAAACTTTTGTTTCATGTTGTCAACTTTTTGGGGAAAGTTTCTTTTGCTTACACTGTATTTTTGTTTTTCAAGATTGACTTCCCCTAAAGTAAAATAAAAGTTCTTCCAAACATCAGCTTTGAACAGCATTTGGGAACAGAGAAATAAACTCCTTGGTTGATTTTTAATAGCTGGGATTAGCGTTAATCAGTGTTTGAACAACCAGGCCCAGGCCAATAATTATCGTGAACGAAAAGGCTCAGTCTGAGCTCAGGTCCAAATACACGGTTCAGAACTTGGACATCCAGAGGTACATAATTTGTGTACATGATAATGTTCAGAAACTTACAGTTTTTGTGTCCCAAAAGTAACTGTGATCAAGGCTAAATGCATGCTCCTATCAATAAAAAATAATACTAAATAAATACACTTTATTCAAGAAATAAAGAAATAAACAAAGGAGCACTAATGCATAACATCATTTAATACCTTACGTAACATTGTCCCAACAAATAGTAGTTCTTATATTAACATTAAATTTATTTCAAACTCAGTTAATTTCATAGTATTACCTTGGTATTTGTTCCAGGGTGTGGATTATGTATTACTGTTTTTTCAGCACTCATTTTAACCACCCTTGTGGCAGCTCTTGCCTTCTCGCTATCTGTATGATGAGTAAAAATAAAGCAGTTCAATATTTATTGGAAAAAATGGAACGATTTATGAAAAGGAAAAGGATGCAAATAATGAAGCAACCCTACTTATTTAGCATGTATAAGATAACAAAATGGTGTTATTCATGTTAACAATTATT
Source organism: Montipora capricornis (assembly GCF_036669925.1). NCBI lineage: Eukaryota > Metazoa > Cnidaria > Anthozoa > Scleractinia > Acroporidae > Montipora > Montipora capricornis. Next base: position 29,199,760 of record NC_090891.1, on the reverse strand, counting down.
TATTTAAGTATACTTTATAAATTATAACACCAGCCAGAGAAACTCAAGCTTGTGGAACGCTTTATTTTTGAAGAATGTGTTGAACAAATAAATGATGTATTCAAGTACTTTTTATTTCCACAGAACTTTTTAACTTAGAGAATGGAATACTGGCTACCCTCTGATGTTGTATTGGATGAATCTCTTGAAACTTTTATGACTATTGTAAATTAAGTAATTACTGAATGAAATGAAATATGAAATGAATCATATATTAAAGTCTGGATATGAAATGAAGTGACGCTACAATCCTCCCAGTTATGAACGCAATTTTAGCAACAGTGCGTAAAGAAGCCTGAAAAAGTCAGGACTTCAACGGGGTCTGAACCCTTGACCTTGCGATACTGGTGCAACGCTCTAATAAAGTGAGCTTTAAGCCACTGACGTTGGGAGCTGGTCATTTGTGGGTTCTAATGTTCCCGTGGTGAAAGAATCAAGGAATGAAATGATACATATAGTGAATTGTGGATTGAAAACAAGTCAAGCTAAAATTGTCTTCATAAATGCGGGGATCGTAGCTTCAATTGATTTCATGTCTTGCAGTTCAATATATGATTCATTTCACATATCATTTCATTCGTTGAGTCATTCCTAGATCATGGGTTCAAACCCCGTTGAAGTCCTGAATTTTTCAAGCTTCTCTGTGCACTTGCTAAAATTGCATTCATAACTACGAGGATTGTAGATTCACTTAAGTAAATTACTTTTGAGAAGATTAATCATCAGATTATTATTTATTTATATTTTATATATAACCATATATATTCTTTTTTCTTACCACTGAAATTTTTAAATTCATTAGTATTATTTAATTTTTAAATCCTAAATTTTAGGCAATACTGAATAACTGAAAACACCATATCAATGAGTTCAGAAAAACTATTATCTGGAAGCTGCACTTCCTGGGACTTGACATTACACCCCTTGACCCATCGCTGTTCCATTGTTTCTGTGGTAACAATACTGTTGTGTTAACAACTGGTGTCCAATTTTGGCTCCATGGGGCTACAATATCACTCTTTCAGTGATATTTCTTATCTTTATGACAAGAGGTTTTATAATTATATCCCGTACATTCACGCTATCAGCTTCATTATAATACTATAATACAGTGCTCTGTCTGACTGACTGACGATTTTCTTTTTTTTTTTAAATATCCAATTTTTAGGCATTGAGAAAATGAAAAGATGTAATTCGTTTGTTTTTTTATAAGCACTTGCTTGCTTCACCTTGGTCGAGAATATATATTTATCAAAATATCAAAAGCAAGTTACCAATTAGCAAATGCTGAAAAAGAACGATGTTGGCAGAAACGACTGATAAAGATCGTACAATTTTGAGCTCATTTACGTATCATTTATACAGTCAAATATTTTAGCTTAATTAAGCTAATATTTTTAGCTCTAAAGTGAACCTTAATAGGAGTTATATTATTTAAAGAGGAAACATAGAAGAGGTTTAATTGTCTGATTTGGTTTTAGCAACCCTGATTCTATACCAGAGAAACGGGTATGCTTTTAAGTCAGAAAAAAAGAGCAAAAGCGAATTTAGAGCTACAGGAATTTTCGAATTAATTAAAATCAACCTTACCATTGAAAGGTCTACAGCGAGCTGCAACTAATACATTTGAGCCTCCTGGCGTCTGGAAGAACAAGTATGAGTTTAAAAGGTTAATAAGAGGAGATCAAAGAAAATACAAAAACTATAAACTCACCATTTTTCAATTTTTCGTGGAATATGAACAGGAATTTAAGAAATATCGCAATCCGCCATAGTCCCTCTTCGATATATGTGACGTCACTTCCAAAACATAGCAACATAACAAACGTGAGAAGCCTGGGGATGACGATTAATCATGTGAGACTATATAACGTATGTAGTGTTAATGGATTGTGTGGGCTGAATATGTTGTGTATTGTATTGCATAAGGAATTTTAGTGAGATTTTTCATTTAGTGTACTTGGACACGGAATTATAACCATGATCATAAAAAAATATCATTTCAGTATCAAAAATGCCATAATATTCTTTGTTTGTTCCTTGCATAGGCTTTTACATCGTGTAGAAGACACACATGACGTAACAAAAGCTTTAGGGGTCTCTAGGGCTTTCGAATTCTGATTTGGTATTGTTTCACGATTTCTGTTCTATTGTTTGAGGTCATGTGTGTCTTCTACACGAAGTAAAAGCCCTTGCATAAGCATTGTTTTTATTTTCTTTTGGGACTAAGAAAGGTCCCAAGAGAAACTGGAAACAATGCTTATGCAAATTTTGGAGGGACAAAGAAAAATATAGTACTATTGCATTTTAATTATTTTTAGCTTGAATCATCTTACAAAGATATCTACAACCTTGTTCCCAGAATCTCTCTTCTGCATTAGCTACTTTTTTTGTCATGGATATAGTAGCATACAAACATACGATAACTTTATTTAGTTAGACAGGAAAATAGGAAAAAGGCAACTTTACATCTGATGTGAACCTACTGTAAATTAAATTAATAACATAAATTATTACATAAATGTAAAACAAAGATGACCATTTATCAATAATAATAAAAATCTGAATTATTATAAATTACAGAACTACCCTTTCCATATTCATAACATTATTTTTGGACTGCTTCAGTTGATTTTAAAAAGCTGTTGGGTTAGAAAAATGTCTTACACTATCAGACAAAGAATTACAGGCGATTGCTGCCCTATATACAAAAGAACTATGACCAAACTCAGTGTTTGGCCTTATAACTAAAATATTTAATTTTTCCTAAAATCATAGCACTTGGAGCTCCTAACAACTAAGGAGTTTATTTAATCTAAACTTAAGTTATAAAATGCCTTGTGAGCCATAACTAAAAATATGAAGTTTATAAAAATATTCAAGAGGCATCCACCCCGCATTTGCTTATCCATTAGGCCTTATCACGGTTATGGAAGCCATCTTGATGGGTAGGCAAGCGTGTCCGAAAGTTTCTATGAGGAACTGTGTTAAAATAACTTGAGAAAACCTTGAATGTAGAAAAATTTGTGAATGGTAAACTTCAGTTGCTAACCAAAGGATTTTACTGACAAAATTTAAGGATCCTCCCTGCACTAGAATTTGCCCAGCGGAATGTTAAATTTTGCCATACAATTGCTTGAGATTTACGCTCAGTCAGACATGCATCTGGGAAAAAATTCTAGTGCAGGTACATCTACATCTACATCTACATCTTCACTTAGGTATGTCGGTAAAAGTCAAATTTGTCAGTAAAATCCTTTGGTTAGCAGCTTAAGTTTACCATTCACATATTTTTCTACATTCAAGGTTGTCTCAAGTTATTTTAACGCAGATTGTCATAGAAACACTGTTATTTCGGACACGTTTGCCTACCCTTCAAGATGGCTTCCAAAACATATGGGTTATTCTTGAACGGGCCGATGCGCAGCCAAGAAATATATGGTGAACATTAAACTCCGGCTGCCGATCTTCTGCTCGCATGAGAGGCACAGTTTTAATTATTTTCACTCATGGGATTCTAAGGGGGCAAATGCATACTAATTTCCCCCTTGGAATTCCATAATAGCTATTTGAAACAATAGATTTCAAAATGGCCGCCGTATCCGTAAAATGGTCTAATATTGGAAACGTGTACTCTCTCCGAAAAACCTTAAATAACAATGACCACAACCAGGTTTTCTGAGCCCGCGACACTGAGCACCCCCAGCAAACCATTGTTTTAACGAAAACCGCTGGTCAGCAACCTGGTTCTGGTCATTGCTGTCTAAGGTCTTCCGTACTCTCCGAAGAACAATTGAAGTTTTTCCGTGTGGGTTCTGGGGCTTGGACCCTAAGGCGGTAACTTCTGAAGAACCCTTCCGCGTGATTGGCAGCTGCGGATTTGAGAGCATGCGTCGTAGATTTTTCCAATTCCACTGGATTTGCGGGTAGCGGCGCAGTGAAAAGAATTCCCACAGCAAAAAACTACATGCATGAGTGCGAATTACAGCAATAAGAGTCTTTATTTTGGAATACCTGAGAGGAAGCTGTATGTTGTACTGACGCCTGTGTGATGCTTATGGAAAAAGCCATATTTCCGAAGTTGTGTGATTTTCCATAGAGTCTTCTCGTAGCCATAGTTTCGAGTGGAAAAGCGAACCCGGTTGTAGAATGAGCGATGCTCGAAAGCCGCGTAGATGCCAGATCATAATGTTGGATGACCGGCGACTAGATCTTTTGGTTCAGGTAATGTAAATGTCGATCTTACTATTCTAAAGAATCTTGTGAAGCGGTTAAACTTGAAATCTTGTGGACAGCGAAGCTGATATCAATGGCGTGAATGAATGTTTTTCCCGCTTGCAGCCGCGTCTGATGTCCTGCGATCTACTCGATATGGTTGCTTCACAAGTCGGACTACACGAGAAGGAATATTTCGGTCTCTCTTACAGCGATGACACGTAAGTTGAATGAAGCCTTGTTGAACAGGCATTTAAAGATGTTACGCATTGTAAATTGGCAACTGTAGTCCTGACATATCGAAAACCCATGTAAACAATAGTCTGTCATGATGTCTCAGTGTAATGACGAGCTCTCGATCGAACGGTGTTTGTCGCTCAATCTATGAACTTTTAAAGTTCTCAACGTCCTTTTTTATACACCGGTGATAATGTCAAACTCCACCACTACTCCATTGTCGGCATTTGCAAAACTTTGGAGATCTTTTTTTAAATAGCGTGTGTAATCTGAAATTATATTACAAAAGTGATTTTAGCCGCCTGTTGTTGCGGTAATGCACCTCTGATATTAATATTTTCTCTTTCGTTGTCATATTAACACCCGTGTAGCTTTCGGCTTATAAGTTAATCGTGTTAATTCTTGAATTTTAAATGGTGAATCGATTTTGCATTTTGTCGCAATTATTTTATCAAACTACTTGTCAGTTATATCCGCTATGTGGTGATATCTCGAACTCTGGTCTGCATCGTTGCTCTCTAAAATAGCCAGTAAATAGCTTGTGGTGTTACATTTTGTTAGTGCTGTTAATCTTCCAGTTTTTATTTTTGCGTTGTCAGTGCTGAACGAATTTCACTGTTCTCGTAACTCGTCAATGTAGATCAAATTTCACAGAGAACGTGTTCTTAGCAACTTAACGAAACATAGACAAGTTACATTATTTTTCTTTTACATTAAAGGTATTTGGGCCGTTCCTTTAGTTTACGGAAACTGCAATATATTTTATGTACGTTTAACTGATTGCTTACAGTTTTCTTTGGCGGATAGCGTGAGGTGGGATTCTTTAAGAATTCCAGCTATTTCCTGGGTTTTGAATAAGGAAACTACTGAATACAGAAAGAAGCGCAACCATTTTGTCGCTAAAGGAAGCGATGATTTGTAATGGTGTTTATTGGTGAGGATTTCCTGATTGAGTAGTGGATTAAAGTGTTCCACAAGTCTGTTGACACAATCTACAAGAGTAAATGTTTGTTATCAGGTTGATATCTAATTATTTTATTTAGGATAATTGTTAGAATTAAATTAAATAACATTATCGCACTTAATTAATTTAAGCATTTATTGAAACTTGAAATTTACAGAACGGGATTAGGGCTGCATTAAACAAGTTACAGAAAATGCCTTTGTAAACTTGCTGAAACTTGCATCTATTGTAGGCGTAGCTATCAGTCATTATTTTTAATTAGACTGATTATGAGCCATATCAAAGGATTTTTATGAATCTCGCATTCCGAAAACCCTGAATCTCAAAATTTTACCAAATTCTTTAAACTACCGGTAACTGAAAACCAAAAAAATAGCAAGTTTCCCCTGATCATGTACATCAATTTCGAGATATTCTTGGGTTATTTCTTGACAAAAATCTCTCATATTTCCTCATGCCAGATTACAAAATTTCTGAAATTCTCTAGTTTTGTTTTGAGAGGTGTTATGGAGTGACCTAGGCCTGGCCATTGTTTGAAATCCTGTTGTTTTTACAGTTTTAATAAACAAAACAAATCCATGAACATGCATCACTGACTCTGAGTTTGAGAAATGTTATAAGCCAGGAAATTTCATACATCCTCTAATCAACAGCAGTTTTTCTAATAATTATAAAGTATTTTCACGTGACGTCACGGTGGCCATGTTGGGGTCCCTAAACAAAGGAATGGCGGCCATGATGATGTCCCCAACTAATCCTTAGGGAATTGAGCTCTATTATCATGCAAACTTTTTCTTTTGTTTCGGTAAAAACAAGGTTACTATTCACGTGAGCGAAAACACTCTATACCTTGTAGTGTCAGATGTTCTCTGAGATTAGACATGGCGAAAATTTTTCAACACAAGGAGACAAATTTCGTATTTCCAAGCAGCCATGTAATGTTCTATTTGGTATTTCATTGGTGTTTATATAATAAATTTTGTTATGATGATGATGATGATGATGATGATGATGATGATTATTAACCCATTGACTCCTGGAAGTGAGACTTAGCAGATTTTACTCTAACATCAGATGATTTTACTTGTCAACTGGGGGTATGCTAGGGTGCCCCAGGAGTTAAGTGGTTAATCATAAGGAGGGAGACATTTCGGGAGAAGAGGTCATGTGGGAAGTTTATGAGGGATGTCAGTGAAGTGGCTGATGAGAGGCTATGGCAGTAGCTTATTATCATTGGTTGTACAAGTATGTCATTGATCATCATTCAGTTTATCTTGCCTTTGATCTCTATAGGAGCCACCAGAACTGGTTATGCCTGGACAAACGGGTTCTAGATCACGAGCTTCCAAGATACCAAGACCCTGTCTCATTGGTGTTTTGTGTTAGGTAGCCATTATAATGTTTTTTTTTTATTTTTATTTTTGATTACATCCTAGTATTCTTCCCAACTTAATTGCCACAAATTGAAATGAAAAAGAAAAATAATGAAACAATGGCAATGAATTTTATTAATGTGTTGATTGAGTACTATAGCAGTATTCAAAGAAACAACATAGCATCATTTCCAATTTACTGGTGAACAGATCATCGCCAACTAGCAGACAATGAGATAATTCCGCGCCTTGTCTAGAAACCCACTAGCCTTACAGTGGATTCAGAGAACTTGTCTGCTTTTTTCCCTGACTTAAAGTGATTAATAAAAAACATTCTTTCAAAGCTAAGATTCAAATTCATTTTGAGTATTATTATTAGAATAGCATTTGGTAAATCTATTCAAATCACCTGCCAGCTTTCAACTGCCTCATGTATTGGAGGAAAATGACATTTTGTGTAGGGTAGCAACAAAAATTATGACCCATGTATTTTGCCTTCTTTGCAGGTTTTTTGTCCCAAATATTTTAATTTTGAAGGACACAACTACTGTTGAACTCTTCTTCCTTCAAGCAAGAATACTGATCTTTAAGGTGAGACCTGGTTGAAAATTGTGAAAATAGACAATGGAGAGTATTGACCCCTTGGGACGAAGCAATAGAGGTTTTGTGCGCCACGCAAGGTTTTCAAGGATACGTTGAATGTGTTTTGAAAATACTCTGTGACCAGCAACCTGAGACTTCAGTCAATTTAAAGTGAATCTGCATTAGTCACGTTTTGGACAGTGATGAGTGCAGAGACACCATCTAGCTTGAGTAGTTATTTGTCTTACAACCAGGCATTGAAAGAGCCGGTAACATAAGACACAACTTACAGTATTGTATATGTTGTCAAAGCTCTCTGCAGCTGTAGGATATAGCAAGATAATAAAGTAATGTACGCTTGTGTGCTGAGGGAACGAAAAAAAACAAGCAGACATGTTCTTGGCTTTCTTTCTTCACATAAACTTAAATTAATAAAGCTTTAAAATGTGATGACGGCAATGTCAAGTGTCAAAGAAATCGACACGTCGAACCTTCAAATGAACAGTCCACAGAAAGTCTTCGAAATACTTGCTGCAATCAAAATATGTCGCAAAGAAGGTATCAAATGTGGTCGGAATCTGGCTACAGATATTTTCTTCGCATGTAAAAAGAAAAGCTGACCTACATGTAGGTCCATGACTGGCGGCTATGATCTGTTTTGCTGTTCTCAATTTCCAGCTGAAACTTGTTCAGCTTAGGTTATTCGGTGGGATTTCAACAAAACTCAAAAAGAAAAGAAACCCTCTCCAACTCTACCAGCCACTGCAGCATTTTAATTACCGAGGTCTTGCTTTGAAGCCTAACCATAAATTTCCCTCAGCAAGAAATCGGTCTACCGCTGGAATACCAAGGGAAAGCTGTGACAGAGTGACACGACAATGACTTGGGTCAATACTTTCAAGCTGTACTGTACCAACTACATGTAGCTATCCAGTGTTAGCAATAAGTCATCAGACAAGCTTTACACATATAGCCCCACAAGCTATTGTAATAATAATTGTTAAAGTATTAATTTGGTGTTTTGTGGAAAACCACTGAACTGCATTCATCATCATTAATGAGACAAAGATGTTTGGACAGATGTGAAAAATGGGCTTTTTCTCATGACACTGGTGTTCTAAGTTATGAAAACCAATCGTTTGTTTTTTTCTTGATTGACAGCTCCGTTCAACTGTGACAGAACATCTTGTTCTTGAAAAGTAAACAGTGTACACTGTCAATGCTCTCATTTGATAAAGTCTGCTATGAGCCTAGAAGGCCTATCAGGCTGGCGCTGATCTCCGGTTTCTGTAGCATGAAGCGATTAGGAGTATTTCTACTTCCCCCTGGATGGGATGCCAGTCCATCGCAGGGTTACCCCCAGCATTAAATTCGCAGGTACCCATTTATACACCTGGGTGGAGAGAGGCACCCTGAGAGTAAAGTGTCTTGCCCAGGAACACAACACAATGTCCCCGGCCAGGACCCAAACCCAGACCACTCGATCCAGGGTCGAGCGCACTAACCATGAGGCCACCATGCCTCCCATGTAAATGCTCTCACTTGCTTCATGTTAATTGAAGCTGGACTATGCTCTGACCATGTGAGCCACAGCAGCTGGTGTGCAACTTACACCTTATCAACAATAAGGTTAAATTGCTACATGTATTTAATAATCTTCAATTAATTCTTACATATGACATATTTTTTGCAGGGTACAATTCAGTGTGATAGTGAAACTGTCTTTGAATTGGCAGCTCTTGCACTTCATGCAACCAATGGAGACTATACAAGGTTTGTCATTAAATTACAAGAATTTGCTGTTGATCAGTTTAATTTGTATTACCATTTATTACCCCACCATACATTGAATACTAACCAACAAAGGTTGGATTTGAGATTAAATATTATTTTAGGCCTTAAAATCCAACCTTTATTGGTTGGTATTCAATGTATGGTGGAGCCATACATGGTGTTTTGGTGTTTTGTTTCGCTGTTCGTGGTTAAGTAAGGTCCATCTGAAAATGTCAGTTCTCCTATCCAATGTTTCATACAAGTTTTTTCACATTGCCCATGGTAAATTTGCAAGAGAAGTTACTTGTGGGAGTCAGGGTGGTTTAGAGGTCATCAATCGTGCCTCCCACCTCTGTGACCCAGATTCAACTCTGGCCTTGGGTCTTATGTGGGCTGAGTTTCAGTCGATCTCAACCTGACTCCGGGGGTTTTTCTCCGGGTACTCCGGTTTTCCTCCCTCCTCAAAATCAACTTCCAGTCAATTAAATCTTGCTGGGTTTGCGGTGCTCCAAGATCACGCATGGATCATATGGCGGCAGCCGTGGGCACCTTCACATGCATTCTGTCCAATCCCGTTGAGCCGGTTGATCCTGAAAAGCCCTTGTGGGGAGCAATCAACTAAGCGCACATTTACATTTACACGAGGCTAGGGGCTGGTGTGATGTGCCTTGCAAAAGGTGAAAGTTGCAAGCCCTTTACTTTGCTTTTGTTTCAATAAGTTGTCCCACAAAGATTTCGCTTAGTTCATTGCCATGTGTATCAAGCAAACTGCAGGACACACAATGATATCTAGTTATTGGTTAAGGAGCTAGTGTGAACAACCTCACAAAGTTTTGTCCTTGACTAGCTAGCTAATTTCCATCTGAGATCTATCCATAGATGCACATGTATAGAGTCCTTCTCTAACACTACTTTTCTGCAGCCTAAATCAGACATTGGTAGACCTCAGTTCTAGCACTCAATTAACACTTTGACACCCAAACCGGGCCTGAACCGGCCAGACTTGGTATTTTACCCTGTCTGACGCCAGATATTTTACTCGTCAATGGGGAACCCCCAGGAGTCCGTGGGTTAAACAAGAATGAGAAAATAGATTATTTTATACTTTATCTCAAGTAGCCTTTAGGGAAGATAACATAAAAGGAAATCCAGATTTTGTATGTGATAGCAAGCAAATACTAAGCAGACAGTAACTTTTTAGTGATGAAACTGGAAGAGCAGACCTCAGGAAACTCCCTGTTCTTCCAACAAGAACTCTTAAAGAGCGGCCATCCATTACGTTTTGGTGAGTTGTGTGAACTTGATTTTTTTTAGCCATTATTCTTGTTACTCTTGAAGTGCAAGAATTTTGCCATTACACTTGCATTACTAGTCAGCTGCCAATATTGTTAAGTGTGGTGTGCTTCCTAATGTGCTCTAATGGTAAAGATGTCTGCATGTGATACATTATGACTCCACTGTAGTGATATTGTGCATAGACATTACCAGGTGAACTTGACAATGACAGGATTCATAACTTGAATTATGGCTTGAATATAAGAAAAGAGCACTCCAACAATTTCAGATGCAGTAGTTATGAAATTATCTGTGTTGTACAAAGCTGTGAATGAAAGTGTCTTTACCATAATTATTGTGCACCAAGCAGTTCATCATATAACTGTTACAGTATTTTCAATGATGAAATGATATATGAAATGAACCACATATTGAACTGCGGATATGGAATCAAGTGAAGCTATGATCCTCGCAGTTACGAATTCAATTTTAGCACTTGCGTAGAGAAGCCTAAAAAATTCAGAACTTCAACGGGGTTTGAACCCATGGTGACCTCGCGAAACCAACTGAGCTTTGAAACCACTGACATTGGGAGCTGGTTATTTGTAGGTTCTGTCTATATTTTCATTTGAGAATTGAATTTTCCTTAAATGCATTTTCAAATCAATGTTTATATATGTTCTAATCTTACAGTAGCTGGACAGTTAAGCTCAGTGTACGGTTACTGTAATTATTATTCATGCGATTTGGCAGGATTCATAACTATTCGTGACCTTCAGTCATTCTTTAATTGATAAGAAACCACACGTCAGCTAATATCTTTGAGGATCTCATTATTTTGAACTCCTGAGGAAGTTGGAAAGTGTTTGATGTTTTAGAGAACAGGGGCAATGATTAGAATCTTAGGAGATCTGAAATAGTAAAATGGGAAGTACTTTGTGCAAGGAGTGTAAGGACTTGTGTGCCCATATATCTCTGTTGTTGATTGCTCTTGTGTTTCTTTGCTTGTTTTTTTTTTTTTTTTTTTGTTATCCTAAATGTAAGGAAGGTCGAAAAATGTTGGCTTAAAACAGTAGTTGTATTTTGAGGAGCCCGTATCTCAAATATGCAAATATCTCTTTAGGGGCTTCCTCATTCAATTACTCTTTTCTAACTTTGATATTGTACGTATGCTCTTGATGTAATATAGCATGAATTGAAAAAATATATATTGATATGAACTGAACTAAAATAATTTGGTCAAATTAAAGCCAGTACTGGACAGAGATGTATCCAGAGTGCGTCATTGCGTCCTGGGACGCACTCGTTTTCCTTTTGGACGCATAGATTATGGAACAAAGGGTCCAATTGGACGCAGAAAAAAAATCGAATGTTTATGCAAATTATGAACGCCAGGAAAAACATGCGAACGGCGTATTTCACAAGGAAATTGAACATTCCCATTTCTCACAACGGAAAAATGATCAAGTTCCTTAAATTTCAAGATAAGCTGTTATTTCGTTTTTTCAACCATTGTGTCCAGCTTCAGGAGTTCAGTTTTGAATTCGCACGTGTTGCGTGACATGATCTGAGCTTTCGATCTTCTGCCAGTGATAATTAAACATTTCAGTCGAAGTTCAGTTTGTTGCATGCTTTCCAAGTGAATTTCAAGCATTAGTTCGCTTATCGTG
>NC_090891.1:29165132-29177632 GCF_036669925.1 Montipora capricornis | reverse complement strand
GTCTTTATATTCACGTGTGTTTGTATCAATATTAAGTGTTTTTCCTTTTTTCCTCTGACAAACTGAATCTGTCTGATGGCTTCCTTGAATGAGGGCTCATGGTGAGGTTGTGGTAAATGGCTGGCTACATGCAAAGTATTTTATCTGGGGCCGGTTGCTGGAAGCCTGGTTAGCACTAACCGTTTGTTAAGAGGTATCAAAACCTATAGGTTTCCATGGTATTTAACGCTGGTTAGCGTTAACCATGTTTCGAAAACCCCGGGCCGGGGGTGTATAAGAATTTTGTGTGAGCTCTCCCTCCCCCAGGTATCTTCGATTCCGGGGGGGATTGGGGGGGGGGCAGTTAGAGTAACACTTGTTTCTTGTAAATGTCGACTTTGTATCGGAGTCCTCATGCCGGGATTTTGTCTGTGTTGTAGGCTAAAGTAACGCAACGCAGAACCCTAAGAGACATGGCAAAGGAGCTGTCCCAGTCAACAGGGTCTCTTCCATCATCAACATCAGAGAGTTTAAGCACCAAGAGTGATCAGTCTCGCAGCATTTCCAGCCTTAGTATGAATGGAGGTAACTGTTTTATTTTCATTGTTGAGCGGTGTTGTGCTTTGTTATCTAGAGTAGGCTTTTTATTTTTCTGGAAAAAGAGCGTTTGCGCTCATCTTCAGTCAATTTACTTTGTTTGATACTGCCAAGTATCTTTTTCTTTCATCTCTTGCGAGAAAATTCAGGATGTAGTCTGCTAGCAGTCGTCGATATAACGCATTAATAGACCACTTTCGATATATTAAAATTCAGTCCTAAACAAAAGACATCATCTCGAGGCTCTGGGGAATAAACTCATACAAATCCTTTTATTTATTCCCCAGAGCCTCGAGATGATGTCTTTTGTTTAAGACTGCATTTTAGTATATCGAAATTGGTCTATTTTAGAAGAACTCTCTTTTGTGGAGTACGAGCAGGCATAGCGCAGTTGGTTTGTGCGCGGCTTTCGGAGTAAGAGGTCCCCTGTTCGATCCTCTATGACTTCAACGTCTGTTTCGACTTTCCTCTGACCCGTGTAGCTGTAGCGTTAAATATCCGCCGAAAATGGCGAACTGGCAGAGTGACGGGGATAAAGGGTGCACCGTCGGCTTTCAATGATACCAGCCTCGTAACGAAAGGAACTATCGATGTTAAGTAAATTGACTTTACCTTTTTTTTGTGTGTGTGTGTACGAAGGTTTTACTAAAATATATTTGATTTCGTTATTTTTCTCTCAGGTGACAACTTGTCATCTCTTCCCAAAGCAGCTGAGCGGGAAATGTTAACAGCTTTAGCAGCGAGAAAGGAAGCATTGATGGAGAAACTGAAGGAAAGGACAGGAGAGCTGAAAAAACTGTGTATACAAGAAGCAGTAAGTCAAGTGATTTGGGTGTGAAAACGCTGACAAAACCGTTTAATTGGGTCTGAAACTTTCAATTGTTTTGGTCCATCTAACTTCAAATCTTAACATTGTTACACTTCTTTGGCCTCTTCTTCTTCTTCTTCTTCTTCTTTAGCCGTAAAACATCAAATTTATCGTACATCCCAGCTCCTTATAGGGATGATCTCATTCTTGAGAGGGGACATAGCAAATAGGCCATTTCCGAGTTCATGTCTGCCTCCTCTTTAAAGCGAGTCTAAGTGCGAAGTTTTTCTTATGATAGTTAGTTTTCTTTCATATGTAAAGTAGAACCAATTACCATCACAAAAACTTCGCACTTAGACTCGCTTTGAAGAGGAGGCAGACATGAACTCGGAAATGGGCTATTGCTTTGCTTTGCTTTGCTTTGCTTTGCTTTGGAACTATTGGCAAAGCTTTCTTCCTGGATTATTATGGAGTTGTTGACATAAGACTTTTTTTGATAACGAATCGGGTGATACTCGGGAAACGGCCTTCCGTTTACGAGGTCGGATGCTCTACCACTGACCAATAAGAGACTCGTGGGAGATAGCTCGTGTATCCCCCACTCACAATCGAAAATGTCGTCAACAAAGGAGGCAGAGAAAAGGGACCTCGGGAACGAGGTTGGAAAGAATCATTTCTTCTTTTCACCAGCCGGGATTAACAATTGGTTGAGCACCAGGGCTACCATGCGGGAGGTCGTGAGTTAGACTCCGGCCGGACCCATAACACTCAGGGTCTTAAAATAACTGAGGAGAAGGTGCTGCCTTTGTAATAACATCCGCAAATGGTTATAGACTTTCAAGTCTTCTCGGATAAGGACTATAAACCGTAGGCCCCGTCTCACAAATATCTTATTTGTTCCTAAGTTCCTTGTGGGACGTTAAAGAACCCACACACTATTCGAGAAGAGTGGGGGATAAAGTTCCAGGTGTTTTGGCTGTCCTTCGTGAACTGTGTATGGGTGGGTGGGTATAGCAGGTCCACATCAGCTGAATTTTTGCCAATACTTCAACCTGCTTGAACAAATAAATAACAAACAAACAAACAATTAATTGTTGTCGTCTCCTTAGTAACAGTAGGGAACTTAAGCAACGGGAACATCATTTTGCGGCTTGCTGATCTCTAAGGTGTGTTAACGTAATTCATTTAACTTATCCTAGGAATTAATTGGTGAGTATCCTCCAGAGACACCGTACACTCCTGGTAGCCCCCTCCCACCAATCAGACGCAGAGTTGGAACTGCCTTTGAATTCTCAGAATTCATTATCAATGGTGAAACCGAAAAGGTTTGTAAGAGAGTTGAAAAAATAAATAAATTTGTGAATATTATCAAAAGCCGTTCATAGTGTTGAACGGAGCCTTCTGTTCAAAGATGGTCGAGGTGCAAGTTAGTTCCTTCAACATTTGCTTCAACATCTGTTCGATTTTGTTGAACGATGTTGACTGCTGGGGTGGGAAAACGGTGTCAACACATCAACATTTTATTCAACCACGCTCACGAGAGGCCTTGTATTCAGTCCCAGGATAAAGCCGCGGTTGTTACTAAGGATATGGACATGGATACGTCATTCAGGGACCGATTAGTGCGCAAGCGCATACCCAACAATGTTAAAAGACGGGGGCAAACGGCTTCAACTTCATTAAACGCGGTTTTCAATTGAATGTTGTGAAACCATTGCGTAGTAATTGCTTTGGCCAATCGCAACAAGGCAAAGCAGCGTATAAACCAATCAGAATATGTAGCTGTTAGATTTGACTGCCTCAAAGCGTGGGGAAGGGTTGCTTTTACCTTGCTTCTTATTGGTCGAAAAAAGGGCGTGTGATTCTTGAAGGGCGTGTGATTCTTGAATGCCCGAATATACGCCTGGGGTCTTTATTCTAATTTCGAGGTCCTTTTAGTGGCGTTTGTTTATTATTTCTTTTCGACGTTTAAAGACTAAGTGAACAGAAAGAAAAATAGCGAGTGCCCAATAACATGACATGACTCCGACAATTGTTTCATTTAAAATGGTCTTACTAACATTTCCTTTTTTCCCATATGGTCACTGGTTTGGAGAAATTTGAGAACTTCCGAGTTCAGGTTTGCCTCCTCTTCAAAGCGAGTCTAAATGCGAAGTTTTTGCGATGGTAATTAGTTCTACTTTACATATGAATGAAAACGAAGAAAAACTTGGGACTTAGACTCGCTTTGAAGAGCAGGCAGACATGATCTCGGAAATGGCAAATTCTGATACTTTCGCAAACCAGAGTAGTATCTTGAACTACGTGTGATTGACAACCTTGCCCGGGTTTCTCGAAGCATGGTTAGCGGCAAAGTCTCTGCTTATGAGCCAGAAGGCCCTTCATGCCGGCGTTTATCTCCGGTTTCCGTAGCATGAAGCGGCTAGGAGTTTTTTACTTCCCTCTGGATGGGATGCTAGTCCATCGCAGGGTTACCCCCAGCATTTCGCCGGTACCCATTTATACACCTGGGTAGAGAGAGGCACCATGAGAGTAAAGTGTCTTGCCCAAGAGCACAACACAATGTTCCCGGCCAGGACCCGAACCCGGACCACTCGATCCGGAGTCGAGCGAATGGTTAGCGCTAAGCAGCGTTAAATACCATGGAAACTTATAGGTTTTGATACCTCTTAGCCAACGGTTAGCGCTAACCAGGCTTCGAGCAACCGGTCCCTGGTAGTAGTGTGAACCTTACCTTGCGTTCTGAACAAAAGTAATTTTTTTATTTTAAATTTTTTTTTAATTGATCACTCCCCATGGGGGCCTTTTCAGGGCTAATGAAACACAATCACGACAGAACAGAACATTCAACAACAACTGTTGAGATTCCCAACTGGTCGGAGGAAAGCTAGTTGACTATTTACAAGTGCAGCTGAGAAGTTGAACCAGGGACTTCCAGGAACAATTTCAACCAGTGGGCAGAACGTGTCTTGAACCCGGGATCCCGGAATTTCAAGGCATTCGCCCTAACCACTGAGCCACACTGCCTCCATGGCATAATTGTGTACCTTTAACTTGCTTTGTAGGACGAAGAGATCAAGTCCATGGCACGAGAAGTTGAAATCCAAACTCAAATCACAACAGCCGCTCAGGTAGAGTAAACACAGACCACGGTAACGAAAATGCTTCGAAAGCTTAGCCCGCATTCCACTCACGGCGTTGGTGTTTTGCGTTTTAAATCATTTGTTTGTCGTCCCCTGCCGGCGAAGCAAGATGGCGTCTTTGGTAACAAAAACAACACCTCAAACGTGCCTCCGCCCGGAGGATTAAATGCCATCACCCTTGGATTCAAACCAGAGGGGAAAATTGTGCTGTAATTGCCGAACGCAAGTGTACTTCTTTGCCGTATGCATCACCGCAACAACTTGAAGTACCTAAATTTAAGTTCTTGACGACAACTTGACCATACAACGGTGGTGAATCGTTCATTTTGTGTGTGTGTTTACCGAAAAATCGTTCGTAACATTTCAGGTACAATAGCTCTAAGTTGTCTTTTGAAGTGGCCGGAACCTTTGCGATTACTCCAAGTCGCTCGGCTTGGAAAGTGTGAATGCACATTCCAAGAATAAAATTGGGAGAACGGTGTGGATATTAAGAGCGAAAATAAAAAAAATCATCGTCAGTTGCTCTCGTCCTTCACACGCAACATCAAATTTGATCATTTCACATCGTTGTCAAGACGAGAACGGCAAAGAAATGTATCAAAATGTAAAACGCACGTACAGAGCGTGCAGGACTATTGTTTTTGCTATTTAAACCTATTGTTACGTGGCGTTCTCGTGGCCGTCGTTAAGGTCTCTATTAGGGAACTTAAGCACACGGGGTTTTGAGATGCGGACGGCAACCGGAAGCGAGCTGTTTTCCCTTTTGACTTGTCTTCACACAAGCACATTTTTACACAACCACAGTTTTATTAGATAAACACCAATGAAATACCAAGTTAGCTTTCGCGCGAAAACATGATATCACACGTGGAAAGATCACTGTTGTTATGGTTACATATAAAAATCGCGCCTTTCGAGGCAATTTGTGAAATGATTTAGTATTGCATTGGTGTTTTATATACTAAATAGAATATTACATGGCCGCTTGGAGATACGAGATTTCTCTTCGAGTGTTGAAAAATATTTCACTCGTTCGCTGCGCTCACTCGTGAATTCAACACTCGAAGAGAAATTTCGTATCTCCGCGCGGTCATGTAATATCCTCTATATCTTTTCTCCATTAGAGATGATTATTATAAAACTCTTGGGGACACCACTGTCCTGGGACGCAAAATGTTCCCTTCCGGTTGTCGTCCGCGTCTCAAAAAGGCGCGAGCTCAAGCTCCCTATTGTTTGTGAGGGGTGGGAGGGGCTATACGTTGAATTCGCTGTTGTCTTTTCAGCTTGAAAAAGTTTAGGCTAGCACTTTGTAAGTTCTTCCCGCTGCCTCGCTCACCTTACAATTTCTTTTTTTTCAGTTTGCTTTTGATTTATGTTTTGAATAAACAGATGGATTTTAGCACAAATTAAGCTCAAACCCTTATAGAGCGGTTTTCAATTGAGTGTCGAAAGTAATTAGATAATTACTTTGGTTTATGATTACTTCACTCAGTGATTGGTTCAAAGTTCTCGCGCCATTTTTTCAACCAATCAGAAGTGAAACCAAAGTCAATCGTGGCTCACGCGTGCACATTTTCCCGCGCTTTGTGTCGGCTACGTGTAATTACTTCGAGTTTTGATTGGTTTAGTGGATTGTCTCCGTCCTTTTTGATTGGCCAAAGTAATTACTTTGGTTTTGGTTTTACGACACTCAATTGAAACTCGCTCTGAATAGCACAAATTACAAATTAAGCTCAAACCGTTATATCCTGCGACACCTCCACTTTCAACGAAATATCTTAAGCTGTCAGCCAGTGAAGGAATGAAATTATAAAGTACAGCAGTGGCATCTTCTTAAGTAAAATAATTTCATATTCTTGATTGTTTTAGAAACTAGCAGAGGAGCGTAGTGTTGACAAGAATGTCAGGAAGACACGAAGACTTACATACCAAAAGTCGCTGAGAAGAGTAAGGAAAGCCCAGTGTAAACTTTACGAGTAGGGAAAAAATTAGAGGGGGGAATATCTGGAGGTGTAGAACTCTAAGGCAGAGCAGAATGAGATCTGTATAACAATTGTTCAAAAGCCTTGTTTTTTTTATGGTAATCTGCGTAGCAAGCGTTCCATCGAACAAACGACTTTGTGTAGCCTGTCCGTTCTCTCTATAAGTTTTCGTTCGACCAGAAGACAGGCTATTCTCTCGGGAGCTCTTCCTTCCACGAGATCACTTACTACGCAGGCTGACGTGAACTGGATTTAATGGGTTTTGCAATCCTATTTACGCTAATTTAACTGCTGGCATTCACAGTCCTATTTCTTTTGAAGTTCATCGTGAACAGTTTTCAATCTTTTGCTATTGCATAAGAGATCCAAATTAAGTTAAGTGCTGCTTGACCGAAACTGGCATCAGTTTTCGACATCGGACCTTTAACGAATGTCATAGCTTTTGTCCCAAAATCAAAAATCCTTTCCCGCTAAGTATAGTGTCTCGTATCCAATCATGGCACGCTGTCTCTGCGTACGACATATATGCGTAAAGTAAACATTAAAGAAAGAAAAAATGGGTTGAAAATGAGAAAACGACCACTAAGGACCTGTCCACACTAATGCGTTTCGTTTTTCGGAAACGGAGGTTTTCGAAAACGCCTTAGTGTGGACGGGGGCTAAAATAATGGGTATCAGTTCGTTCCTGGTTATTTACGTAGAGTAACATATCGTAAACGCCTGTCTTTACTATTAAGGTGGCTACAGATTACACTACTGATTTTCTTGTAAAAATTGTTTTTTCAGCTAAAAGACATGGAAGAAAGTCTCAAAAAAGCTAAAGAAAATCGCGCAATTGGGGAGTCTCGCCTAGGTAATGAAGTGCTAATTAACTGAATTCCATGTTGTAATTTGCGAAGGTAGTGTTCTTTCATCGTGACTAGTGACTACGTTTTCACTTTCGTTGCTGTCACGCGCACAATACTGTTTGTCACGCTGGTCACGAGAGACTTCTCTATTTTCTGGCTCTGCAAGGTATATATCCTTTTTTTCCGTCAAATATTAATGCTGTTCTACGTGTGTTTCATATTTGATTTCTGTCAAAAATATTGGTGCTATTTTATCGAGGCAATCTTAAAGTGGACCTGTGACAAATCTTGTACGTTCGTCACTATTTCTCTTAAATGAAGATCATATTTCATCACTTGATTGGTTTTTTTTTTCTTCCCGGTAGATGTCAAAGATGGAAAACCAGGAGAAGGTAACTGAGTTTCCCCTCCTTTCTCAACACTAAAATCTCTTAAGACTTTTTTTCAAATCTTTTCTCCCGCTCGAGCTACAACTCGGTGATTGATCGTTGGAACACTTGACACTACATGACACTGTTCCTCGTCCCACTTCACAAAGTTGGGAAAAACCGCGAGCTTTGGAAGAAAATGTGCAATCACCAACTGTTTTTAACATTGTGAAGGGGGAGATTCCCATGAATTGTTCGAACAATTTTGACCGGATTGTAGCCGCTCCAAACAACCTGAACCGGAAACCTTCGGGGAAAGCCTAATTCCCGTGCCACAGACCAAGTTACGGTGAAGTCAATACAATACAATACATACTTAATTGACCGCTCCCCATAGGGGCTTTTCAGGGCCAATGAAACACAACGAAAGGACAGAACAGAACAACAACAGCAACAACTGTTGAGAATCCCAACTGGCCGGAGGCAAACCAGTTGGCTATTTACAAGTGCAGCTGGGAAGTTGAACCAGGGACTACCAGGATCAAATTCAACGAGTGGTCAGAGCGGGTCTTGAACCCAGGATCTCGGGATCTCAAGGCAAGCGCTGGCCACTGGGCCACACTGCCTCCTGTCAAATCTTACATTTGGCCAATCAGAAGCCTTCCTGCTCGTACTGGCTCTGATTGGTGAATTGAGTTTTGTGTAGGCCTGAAAATCTTCATTGAGGATTTGCTAACGTCACCTTTTAATTCCTTCGGGTCTCATTTTTGTTTTTGTTTACAGGTTTTTATCGATCTTATTCATCTTCGCACATTGGTACCTACCCTCGAAACTCTCATCAGTATCGCACTAGCGTCAGTTTGGCCCTCAGTTCAAGGAAATGGAAATCAAGCACCAATAACGCCGAAAACTTTCCGGATGACCGAGGGTCTTACAGCGGCCCGCCATCTCCGGTCTTATCACCCTATAGGAAAGTATCCGCCAGTCCTTCGGCCATGTCCCACCAGGGATATATGGAGTCGAGACGTCATCATAGTCCACTTGCGAATGGTCCCCGGGCCGGGAGATTATCACCTCGAGGAGATAACTCCCGAACCGTACCGGCGTTTCAGTACTCAGACAGTGAGGACTCGTCCACGAAACCGTCTTCGGCCAGTTCGTATGCAAACTCCGAAGACTTCGGAGAAAATTCGGAACACTACTGGCATCCCCGGAGGATGGGAAATTCGTTTGAGAGCCTGGACGAAAACCGCTTTCGGGGGTCCAATCCACGGTTAATTCTTAGTCGGTCTGCAGGGGAGAGTTATGAAAGTTTAAACAGTGATCAAGATGGAAGCAGCTCGCCGTATAGCCCATTACGGACTCAACGGTCGTTTTCATTTGATTCTCGGCCTTCGAACTTCAAACTTCCTAATGCGAAGTATTTGAACACCAGTGAATTAGCCATTATGAGTACTTCCGGTACAGCCGGAAGTTATTCGGTGAATCACAATGCACGGTTATCTCCGAATCTTTCGCAAAGGGGATATTTTTCCACTTCTCTCTCGAACTTTGATCAGCCAGCTTTGAGGTCAGACATGGGTTTAAGAACAGTGAAATCGCAAGTCAACATGTCGCAAATGCCTTACATGACAAATCCCGGATACTATCCCTCGCAGTCATCAATTTTTGAGGAGGATTTGTTGGAATGGAGGTCGAATGAAGAGGCAGAGGCGACTCTGGTGTAACTGGAAATAATCGATCTGTGGTCGGTAAATTTAGATGATAAACATTCGCTCGTAATCGGAAGCGTGTCGGACCAATCACTACTTGACCAGTTAAGGCGGTTTGAGGCACAGATAACCCAAACTTGGAAACCAGTGGCTGCACTTGATAAAAAGAAAGAAGTTAAATTAACGGTTCCGATAAAGTGGCAAAGAAATTACGGACTTACTTGCGAAGGGTATATCTTGAACAAGTTGCCATTGTGCTATCTACCGTAACATTTGGGGAGTTTTATTCCCATGACAACTGAAAGTTATAACTTTGGCTCTTACGTACAGTTTGCGGCCACCTGTGGCAACTTCGACCCAGGCCAGAAGGTGGGTAGCGCTATCCATCGTTGAACAACTGAAGCCAGGTCTCTCTTCCGTCTGGCCCTGTTCAGTGCCTCTCTCGTACCAGGGAGCGTAAAGACCCGAGAGAACAAATTTGTACAGACGGCCGGCTTGGATAAAATGAAAGAGCTTCTCACTAATGACTAACAAAATAGTTTGCAGTTAATTAAAATCAATATCCTGTCAAAAAAAAGACATATCTGTGGAAATACGACGGACAAACAAAGGTTGAAAATACAGTTTTCCTTCGATTTTATGATGGAGCTGTCGATGAAAACTTACTCTCAACAGTTAAAGAACAGAGGAAGTAATTATCATATGGTCCATCATTTTTATGCGTCGCAGTATAGCGTTTGCTTGTTGTGTAAAAGAGTCAAAATTATATATATAATTGTTTTGCGTTTGTATGTAATTTGGTTGTGTATAATGGTAACAACGATAAAATTTTCTGGAACAATTAATTTCTCTTATAGGGAAGATATGTGTTTGCAATTTGTTATTCAAATGTGCCAACCATAGGAACGGAAGACCCTTTGTTTCGACAGCCAGTGAGGCTCTGGTTGGCTCATAAATGGCAATATGTGACGTCAACGATATCTCCGCTATGCCCTAGTTTTTCTGCCACGCTGACGTTGCAAAGCACTTAAAAGGTTAGTGTCTGGACTTCACCGGCAGCCTGGACTCAATGGTTGAGTTTTCCGAACCTTTAGGTAAACTTCATCTACAATGTGTAGCTTAAAATAATTATAATCAGGGGTTTGCGAAGAACATAACATGAGGCTTAAATTAACAGACAACCGGGCGTCTTGCTCGGGGTGGAGGGAACTCCTGGGAACTACATTCGATGGCCGTTATGTACCCAGTTAGTTTAAAGTAAAATCAGCCTCATTCCCAGGCCTTTAAGCGCTAAATCGCAAGAAGCGCGGGACTTGGTGCTGATCGCGATAGCTTGGGGAATCTTCCCGATCCACTCGACAGCTGACGTCGCGTTTGATTTCACGAGATTACGACTGGGGAACGAGGCTGAAGTAAAATTATATTTTGTCAAGTTTCTTTTGCTTACTTGAGTATTGTGTTGGATGATACGTATAGCGATGTCTCTTGCTCAGCTCTCAAGGCATTCTTCTAAAACAGCTTTGTCAACTTCGTTGCAGTTAATTATAAACAAGTGTCATATATGCACAAAAGTAAAATTGAATCGGCTTTATCCAAGACTATGAATCGTTTTTTTTGCACATTTTTACTGAAAGGTACATTGTTTACACAGAATGAACAACTGGATATTTAAGTGCATATAAATAGTCTTACGGGATTCTTAAAATCGTTTTTATCTGTATAGAATTCATTGATAATTGAAATGTGTATAATTTTTATCCTTTTATTTGATTGCAGTCTTAAAAGATTGCATCAGTTTATTATGTACCTGTATAGGAAATATTTGAATAAACGTTTCCACGTTTGTTTGCTTGCAATGAGTAGTGGACCCTTAGAAAGGCCAACGTAGCTGGGATTTCAACTTCGTTTCCAGCCCTTCGCGGGTCTCTCGCCGCTCAAGAAAAACCCGTGGGACAAGAGCATTTTAGTGCGCATTCGATGAACCTTTTGAACTTCGGTCACTTCAGTAATTTACATGAGGTCCTCATACAAACTAAGTGAAAAACAATGATTAACAAAGAAGGGTAAATTGAAAAAATTTTTTTTACAAATGGCACACTTTTGATTCCACCTCCGATTTGCTGACAAACTCTCTGATAAGCAATCCTTTAGCTTGAGCACACAGATCAAGCCCATGGTTCTGGTTGGTTCTTCTATTGCAACAATAAGTATACCATAGTTGAGACATGACTTGTCACAGGAGAAAGATTGCAGACACAAGTTGAAACAAATTTTCATAACGCCCGTATTTAACAAATCGAGTTTCCTTTGGGACGTGGTCACACAAAGCGGCTTTCAATATGTAAGGTGTCATTCTTGTCTCCAGAGTCCGCTTTTGTTTTGGACAGCACCAAGAAGACGGACTCTGGCTACAGCCAAAGTAGGAAGTAGCCGGCGGGATATTTTTATTTCAGGATTATTTAAACGCGTGGGAGTGAATCGATTGTTGCTTCGTTGTTTTTGCCGCGAGGGGATTTTAAATTTACTAGTCCCCATGCCGGTCGCGAGCAAAACCAGCTTACTCGCGAGTGTTAAATTATCCTGCCAGCCGGCTGGTGATTGGCGGACTTCCTGCTCTTCTACATATTCTCAGAAATTTGAAACCATCACATTCGTCAATGGTTACAACAAAGCATTACCTCGACTCCACGTAGTTTTGGCTGTGGCCAGGGTCCTTGTTCTTGGTGCTGACCAAAAGAAAAACGGACTCGGGGGACGAAAATGGTAAGGTGTGAAAAACGCAAAAGGGATTTGATGCGCAGTACATCTAAGTCCCGTCCTTGATATTTCTTAGAAATTTGGTCTCATGACTTGGAAGAAATCTAATGTAAGGAACAAGATAACCAGGTTGCTACCTGGTCAAATGCTAACAGAGTACAAAAAGGGAGCTGTGTATCTCATTTTCCAAGACAGACAATGACTTCCCGCCCCCTTACTGTTGGGGAAAGCACAATTAAGGTAGTTGACATCACCATCACCAATTATCTTACTTGGAATGCGCACATTGCTGAAACTATAAAGAAG
>NC_090891.1:29147632-29160132 GCF_036669925.1 Montipora capricornis | reverse complement strand
CTACAACCCTTGAACTTTGCTGAAAAGTGGAATCTAGTTATAGAAACTTTGCGTTTTTTTTTTTCTTAAATTAATCTAACTGGCCACTTATTTTATATTTCTCTTGTCAATAATAACCAAACTGCTTACTGCAGTCTAAAGAAGTTTCTGTTGGCTTTACTCCATTGTCCGTTAGGTACTCTTATGGAACTTGGAATATCTCCAATTGTTACATCTGGACTTATAATGCAGGTATTCATTTGATAAGAGATGATGATAATAATAATAATAATAATAATAATAATAATAATTGTTATTAATTCCTATGTTGAGCAAAGTTTGATGTATTTATATAAAATTTGAATGTGGTCCATAGTCAAAACCCAATTTATTATATTCTTTCAGCTTTTGGCCGGTTCTAAAATCATTGAAGTTGGAGACAGTCCTAAAGATAGAGCTCTCTTTAATGGCTCCCAGAAATGTAAGGACCAGGTTCTGTGTTAATAATATAGTAACTAAATTATCTATTAATCTTTGCCTTATTTATCGATCTCTGTGTTGTTGACTATAATACTATGCATGTATGTGTTTCTCTGTGACCTTGTTCTGTAGTACACAATAATTTGGTTTTATCAACGGGGTTTGTAATGTAAATTGACCACCGTACAGGGATTCTAAAAGCTGAAGTTTCGAGCGTTAGCCCAACATCAGACGAAGGGCTAATGCTCGAAAAGTCAGCTTTTAGAATTCCTGTACAGTGATCAATTTAGACTGAACATTATTTTTGTGTACTACTTCTCCACTGAGGCAGCACCACAGTTTCTTTAGAAACTACCCCCTTTATTCACTTGTTTTGTAGTGTTTGGCATGATAATTACCATTGGACAAGCTGTAGTTTATGTCATGACTGGAATGTATGGTGATCCTTCAGATCTTGGACCTGGTATTTGCCTTCTAATTATTATCCAGGTACGGTGTGAATATACTTATACGTTTTAGGTTGGTTACTTTGATATTCATACTTTTTTCAGGTAATAATAATGATATTAAGGGTATGGTAAATTTCCTTTGTAATTTATTTTAATCATCATCAGTATTCAGTAGGTAAAAGCACGATACACAGAGGATACACAATAAATTAGAAAATTTTAAGGTGGCTCTAAATCTCTTCCAGAATTTTTTTTAAACTTTGGAGAGAGTTTCATCTTAGCGTGATAATCACTTTTGAGGGATAAAAAAATTTGGGTCACTGAGTTAGTTTATGAGATATAAGTGCTTAAACACAAAATATAGGGCATTTTTAGATGGTTCTTTTGTTGCCATGGTAATTTATGATGTTACATCAACATGTGCACCTTGTTAAGGAGTTATTTGTGTTTCAGCTGGTACCATAACATTGCTGTTAAGTGAAACAGTGTTGTAGAGTTCATCCTGATGACATTGAACCGGCATCTCAGAGGTCATTGGCTTGAATTCCTTTGAAACCGTCCAAATTTGTTAGGTGTCTATATGAGGCAATAACTAAATTGTCCAGATAAGCAGCAGGATCACTTCTATCTTTCGTCAATAACCCACACTTCAAATCAATGTTGCTTCTATCAAAACTATGATTAGAACGTCTCGATTGGAGCAGTTCATAGAAAGCAATCTGCATTCAACGTACATGTACCGGTGTCTAAGACTCGTAGACTACAGACTGCAGACTAACCCTAGATCACAGTTATTGAAAGCTAACCATTTTAAAATGGGTGCTTAGACTTAGATACTGTTTATCAGCGCTATTTGTAGGCAATCTGCAGTCTGTAGTTGTCATTCATCTGAAACATACTGACCCAGAAATGTGTACCATAAACACCCACAGATAATTAAGCCACACCTTTTCCCCAAAAGTCGTTAATCAGGGAGTAGAAGCATTTGAAAAAGGTTGCTTCTGGTGTCCAGTGTTCCATCTTCGCCTCCAAGCTAGTGCCTGGTTAGTAAGCCACCACCGATCAACTCACTTTCTTGTTGTAATGGTAAAATCTATGAAAAAACTGTGTAGAGTGAAGAAATTCCTGTCAACAAATACCAGAAAGAGATCAATCATATGTCGAAGTTGGTAGAAACGATGTTCATTATAATTATTAAACTGCTAAAATTGTGGGTAACACTATGTAGTATTTTCTGTTTCAATGTTAATAGTGAGTTTACCTTTGATAAACTGTGCACGAAGAAGACTTCTAAAGACTCGACCTTGGATTTCTTTTAATTTCTTTCAAAAAAACTGTTTTACAAAATATGAGCTGCTAAATTCATGCTGCTTATCTGCGGGTGCGGCTTATCTGCAGGTGTTTACGGTATTAAAGTAATATTTGTATTTTGACTAAATTATGGAGGAAATTTTTGAAATAAAAATGTTTCTTTATGAATCACTGTGTAGTGGGGTGTCCAAGCAAAAAATTAATAAGATAAATTAGGATGGCAGTCAAAACAGTTAAAGTGCTCTCCCAAGGTTGAATCAATGAATTCATTAATGGCATTGCCTGTTATATCTTGCTTTAATATCCTATGATTTAAATGGCTACTTTGTATGGAAATTAGGCATATTTTTCAAATTCTCATGCTCCTGCCTGTAACACGAAGTCAGACACGAAATAAAAGTTCAAGTTTTGAATAGAGTCACCTTTTGAGCATTGACATTTTCACTTTAAGAATGGAATGTTGAAGTGACAAAATCAAATTTTTGGTTTTCAAAAATTTCACTGTTGGGAGGCATGCTTGAGATTTTTTGACTCTTAAGATATTTTGGCAAGGTAAATCATAATCAAATGCATTATTTTCAGGTTATATGCTGTTTATAATGCTTAGTCTTCATTTGATACCCTAGGCCGTATCTTTTATACCGTATTTACCCGTGTATAAGCAATTTCTTAATTTCTTTGTTAAATGTTCATGGGACACTAATCTTGTATTCTTCAATTTTCTGGGAATGTTTTTCTGGGAAAAAATCAGGGCCTCAAGTGCTTAATAGTTTTGTGGTTCAGCAGTTGTTGTATATGCGGGCATTTTGTCCTTGAGTTTCGAAAAAGTTCTCAGAAAATTGAACAAGTAAACTTCAAACTAACCTGTTTCGTTGTTCAAGGATAAAGGACTTTAGAGGGTAAGCACAACATCACAGAAGCTGGAGTCAATCTTTGAAAATAACTTGTGAATGATGCAAAAATGTGCAAGGTTTAATTGGTCCTTGACTTATAATTTCTCACATGACAAAGAAAACAAAACTCCTAAACCAAATAGTACGAAGTTTGTAAAAGCATTTAAATCAGCCAGGTTTTTATAAAGAATGAAAAATAATCATTATCAACCAGCATTTTCAGGCAACACAAGTGACGATGCTTGCACGCAAACACGAGGTATTGCGCCAGGTTACTAAGCCATTGCACGATCGCGTATAGTAGTGCCTTTTAGAGCTTTCCAGTGTCTATTTCATATTTGTGCTTGTGAGTATCTTCAACATTTAGAGTTGGACAAATCCTTTTTCATTTCAACTGGAATTGCTTACATTCATTTTGAAGTCTTTTGTCGCCTTTTGTCCACTGCGTTCGTTATGCCCAAGACAACATTATTATGTTAATTTGGAATAATTTACTTAGCTGGAACTTGTTTCAAAATCTTTGACCCAAGTGTAAGGTGAGGGCGATTTTTGGAGCTTCTTTTGGGGCCATAAAAGGTCGACTTGTACATTGGTAAAAATGGTATACGGCAGTCTGTATTTCATTGAGTTTCATTGAGACTCTTTATTAAATATTGCTGCAATTGGCTTGCCATACTTTACATTATGGAAATCTTTGTGTGTTATGTTTTCAGCTCTTTTGTGCTGGTTTAATTGTGCTGTTGCTCGATGAGCTCTTACAGAAGGGATACGGTCTTGGATCTGGGTAAGCTCTGACCTTTATCAAAACTACTGTCCAAACCACACCTTAAGTTTCGTGAAATCTACCATGACATAAGATCCTCATAATTCTGAAGTCTTTAAGGACGGTGCCTACTATTGTTATTGCGCATACGTTCTGCGCATCTCTAGCTACTCAGATTTCCTATCAGTGGTGCTTATTACTACAGGAATATTTTCATGCAGTTCAAAACTATGCGGAGAAAGCAGAACTTAGCAAGTGCTCCTGGTATCCAAATAGAAAATTGGGGGTAACCATGCATTTTTCAGAGATAATTAAGCTTCAATTTGGCAAAGAATGCAATACATTGCTTTGTATTTTATAGCTTTTTACAAATATTGCTGATTAATTATCCTCGAAAAATGCATGGTTACCCACAAGTTTCTTTTTGGATTTCAATAACACTTGTTAAGATCTGCTTTTCCCGCATATTCAGTAAACCGCTCAAAAATACCTTTGAATTAGAAGGCACCGTCCTTAAAACACCCCACAGCTCCAGTCTGTCACTATTTTGGCTGCCGTGGATTATAATAGAAATTCTGGTAACCAAAGTTGTTAGGAAGGTCACTGAAATAAATTATTGGTAACACACCTTCTGGCCATTTGTTTCTTCATTTCATCCAACCCTTGTCTAAGTGTTCGCCCACAAAGTTGTTTGCATTCAGCATTCATAATTGTCTTTTCTTTCTTTACTTACATGTAGTTCTTTGAATGGCTGAGGTTAACAAGCCATTTTCCAAAACATTATTGTACTTCCCATAATTTACTCGCCACCATTCGCGTATGGTGATCATTTTTGGTACCTGTAAATTGCTTCTGGCTGTGTTTTTTTCCTAAATCATTGTTGTATCGTTTAGTTCTATGATGAATCGTAGTCTAGGGAGCTTTTATGTGATGTCACCCTATTTTTCAGAATTTCCCTCTTTATTGCAACCAACATCTGTGAGACGATTGTTTGGAAAGCCTTCAGTCCGGCAACCATTAACACTGGTAGAGGTAAGATGCAACAGCTTTATGGAACTTGTGCAAAAGTAGTTGGCTTGAAAACTCTGTTGTACTGGGTTCACTAATGTCTATTGTAGAGTTGCACCAAGCATGTGTTGTCATGGGTTTTGCAGATTAGTGACAGATCAGTAGAAAAAAAGCATTATTTTGAAAACTAGAATACAAATTTAAGTGTTTCGTATGGCTTTTATACAAGTTATAGTCACTATGTGTGATGTAATGTAATGAGTTACAGTAAGAGTGGAACCTGCTATTGAAATTCATTTGCACTGATGAGCTTGGAGGGGTCCCTTACAGGGCTGTGGTGGTCACAGGTAACCATGGCAAGGAAACTTGTTAATCAGTGGAAGTCGTGGACTTTCCTGAATCACACTAACACATGAGGAGGGTGCGTGGGAACACATCAAGCAAACAACAGCTAAGATCCACTAGGGTCTATAACGTTGAGTGCTTCTTGACCCTGCAATGTCTCAGGGTGCCCCGGCAGCACAAGAGAACCACTGGCTAGCGTGCATCAATTTTAACTTTGCGTAAATTTCATTTAGCCACATTAAAACATCTAAATCATTGCAACGTCTAAATCATTGCAACAATCAATTAGTGAAAAGCTACGACAGCTGTGGCATGTTGCTCACCCTTTTAAACTTTTGCCGACAGTGTTTCCCAAAATGGCTTGTTAACCTCAGCCATTTAATTTAGCATCCATGATCTTTTATTTTTTACAGGAACTGAGTTCGAGGGAGCTATTATTGCCTTGTTCCATCTGTTGGCCACCAGAACAGATAAAGTGCGTGGTCTGCGAGAAGCTTTTTATCGTCAAAACCTGCCAAATCTCACCAACTTGATTGCCACTGTTTTTGTGTTTGGTATAGTTATTTACTTCCAGGTAAAGTGTTGAATTCTGCAATTCAGCTGTCTTTCATAGTGTTATACTGTCAATCATATTGTTCTTCAATTTCAAATGACAAATTTTAGCATCAGAGGACTTACAGTAGAATTTCACAAATTGTTGCAGGGGTTCCGTGTGGATCTGCCCATAAAATCAGCTCGCTACAGAGGCCAGTACAGTTCGTACCCAATCAAGTTGTTCTACACTTCAAACATTCCCATCATTTTGCAGGTCAGCAGAAAATTATATTCTGTTGTACATCAAAAGTAACAGAAAACTGTTCTGATCATAAAATGCATCTTAAACATATTTTTTTCTTTTTATTCTTTCTATTCTCAGAGTGCCCTTGTATCTAACATCTATGTTATCTCCCAAATGCTGTCAGCCAAGTTTGGTGGAAATTTCTTCGTCAGTCTCCTTGGTACATGGGAGGTATGTTTGTTTCTGCTATTTGTTAGACAGTCTTGAGTAAGGTAAAAGTACACGTTATTTAATGTCGGAAGTTCCTTTACCCTCTAGAGAGTACTCTCCCAGGAAGCCAACAGTGTGCTCATTTTACCCCCCTCTTTCCATCAGTGCTCCGTTTTAAGGGTATTTAAAGCTACTTAGGCTACACTGAAAGGAAAGAAGTCGAAACAAGGATGTGAGAGCCGGGGGATCAAACTCGGGTTCTCTTGCACCAAGGCCGCGTGTGGAAATTGGCCCCTAATTCTCAAAATTAGAAAAAGAAACAACAAATTGACTTAAGGTTACTGATAAAGTTGAGTAGAAAAATAATTATTGTTACAGTCAATTTATCATGACATTTCTGTGTTACGTTGCAAAGGCTGTTGGGAAATTGGATACTAGGTTACGAAGTAGCCAAGTACGTGGCGAATTAGACAAATGAATGTCGAACTTTGAAATGAATTTCCCATTTTCTACCAGATCGAACTTTGCAACTTCACCAAATGAGCCCGTTGCCATCTGAGGTTTGTGACATCGTAAACAAGGGGTTAAAAGATTCACACCATTCAAAATAATGTCATTATTAGAATAAACCAAGAAAGACAGATGTACATCATAAATACATGTATTGTTGATTGGTTTGTAAGGGTTCAGGTTTTACCATCCTTATCAAGTTAAAGCGGGTGTTGCCTTTGTCGTGGTAATGTTAATAGAGACAATAGCCCTTTTCACGGTTAGTTTTTCTCATTTGCATTACAATATAATGTAGCATGTATGTGAGGCAATTTCAGGCTATTTTGTATTGTATTTTGTACCCAAAATTGCCTCGCATCCATGTTAGATTACATTGTAATGTAAATGAGAAAAACTAACCGTGAAAAGGGCTATACAGTGGACTTTTTCTGTCTTGATGTCAATTACAAATAATGGCTGATAGCATGTCGTGTTGCTTGTTCAGAGTTGGTTAAAATCTTGGATGGTTGATGTGAATTAAGCAGTCAAATTTATTGTGGGACTTTTTCAGTGCTGAAAACTGGCCATTTGTTTTTTAATTCAGTTTTCAAACCGTCATGAACTGAGGATTAATATTGACTGGCGCTAACTTGAAAAACATGGGGAAAAGTAGGCAATATTAAAGTTTGATTCATTTCTTCTTGGTTATTGTAGTTCTGTTATTCTTTCTTCTTATTAGGAAGCAGGAGGTGGCCCAGCGAGGTCATACCCTACTGGTGGCCTTTGTTATTACATGTCGCCACCAGAGACAGTAGGCCACATTATAGAGGACCCTGTACATGCTGTCATGTACATTATCTTCATGTTGGGGTCCTGTGCATTCTTCTCGAAGACTTGGATTGATGTATCAGGCTCTTCAGCTAAAGATGTAAGCTGTTTTAAGAAAATGTCAGGGTTTTCAACTACATGTATTAGTGATTTTCCTTTTTTGTAGTTTCCAAAAGCGGAAAGACTATCAATGTCTGCTACTTCACGCAGAGAATTCTGCTACTTTTTTCCCTAAATTGATGTAATTAATCCATTGACACCTCAAATGCCCTAGGACGCCCCTAGTTGACCAGTAAAATCGTCTGGCCTTAGACAGTGCAAAATCTGTGACAGTCCAGCTGTGTCATGCATGACCACTATCCACAAGACTGAAATGAAGATTCAGAATTCCTCTGTGGAGCTTCTGAGATCTGAATGGAATCTTGAAGATTTTTCTGAAAGTTGCTACGAAAATTAGTGTTCACTTTTCAAACACTGTCTATTTTATAATAAAGTGAAAGTTCATAGCTAACTATTTTTGATATATCAAAGGAAACAACTGGTCACATGTGACATACATTGTAGCTTGAGTTAAAGAGAGATTATTTCAAACCTAAAATTAAAACTCAATTTGACATTGACAACAGTTCCAAGGTTACTCTATTCAAACCGGCCAACAACTTCAACTTCCAAGTTACAGTATATGGAAAACCTTGGACTATGAATTCCCTCTTTCATTTTGCTAAGTATGTATGCTAAGTTTTGAATGGTTTTTCAGGTTGCTAAGCAGCTGAAAGAACAACAGATGGTGATGCGAGGCCATCGAGACAAGTCAATGGTCCACGAACTTAACAGGTGCGGAAATGGAAATTCCTGTTATTTTTTTGTGTACGTGTACTTCTTGAAACGAATGGAAATCTTGCTTTTGTTGTGTCTGTACTCACCTCCAAAGGTTCTCCTCTGGGTAGTGCCACTTTCTTTCTGATCAAAACGCTGATTTGATTTGTACATTGTTCCCGTTTGTGGTTTAACATAAACTCTACAACCATAGATGAGCAGTATTATTGTTATTGAGTATTATGAATTAGTGAAACTGGCATCTGGCAACTGGAATTAGTGAAACTGGCATTAGTGGAACTGGCATCTTAAACGGTGGAACCATAAATCATAGGCTCCATTTTACCACCTGTGTTTATAAATTGAGTGGGGCATCAATAATCCACACACAGTTTGCACGAGTATTGTGCCAAGTTCAAGGTGTCATTGTCCTGTGCTGTGCACCAAAATAATGCTGGCTTGGCATGACACCTCCAAAAAGTCTTTGTTGTATGGGGCCACATGAGATGGCTGCTGTCCACACTGTTGGTATGAACCTTGTCTGTATGATGTCATGCAGTTTTTTTTTTCTGTCAAATTCATTGTTTTTCATCCTTCTAGGTACATCCCTACAGCCGCAGCCTTTGGTGGTCTTTGTATTGGAGCTCTGTCAGTCTTGGCCG
This sequence comes from Montipora capricornis, assembly GCF_036669925.1. NCBI lineage: Eukaryota > Metazoa > Cnidaria > Anthozoa > Scleractinia > Acroporidae > Montipora > Montipora capricornis. Next base: position 29,151,121 of record NC_090891.1, on the reverse strand, counting down.
ACTTTATGGGTAATTTTCTAATATATATATATATATATATTTCATTTTCAAAGACCTGCTAACCTATGAACTCCAATTTGTTCAAACATGGAATAGCAATGTCAGGGAATAACATGAATGAATGTAGATAGTGGTTGTCCTTGGTTTACTGTTTTAGTTGCAATTAAAGACAACCAGCTATTAAAAAAGGCCATTGGCGATAGCATGGTCCATCTGATGACGGGAAATGAAAATGGCTGGAAACTGAAGTTTTGTGATCACATGCCTTTAAAACAGTGACGTGATTGCAAGTCATTTATATTGAACTACCCTCTGTGGTTGTGATTGTTCTTACGCTATTCGGGAGCTTATGTAAGGACGACAACGAAGCCAACGAGAATGTCGTCTAAAAATATTATTTCCCGTCATTGTAATAATTTCGTTATAACCTCGAGCCGTTTGGATTGGAAAGTGTGTATCAACATTGCAGGAAGAAAATTAAAAATATTTCGTCAGGTTTTCAAGTCCTCTACTTAACCTCAGATGTGGTCAATTCACGTCTTTGTTAGGGCGAGGGCGGCAAAGAAATGTACCAAAATGCAAAACGCACGTGCAGGGCGTGCAGAGCCTTGGTTTTTGTTCATTAAACTCGTGTTTTGGCGTTCTCGTAGACACCTTCGTCGTACTTGCGTAAGCTCCCTATTAACGACAGCTTTGTTAGGCCTACTATAGCTCTCTCAATCTCTCTGTCCTTGTTCTTTCCTAGGTGCCATTGGGTCAGGAACGGGCATCCTGTTGGCCGTTACAATCATTTATCAGTATTTTGAGATCTTCGTCAAAGAACAAAGCGAAATGGGTGGAATGGGAACACTGCTGTTTTAAACAGATTGGCCGGCGCCCATTCAAACTACGTGTACCTGATCACTGCAATAAATTCTCAACAAATTTGGACAACTTTTTACTGTCTAATATGTACTTTTCACGGCTTATTTGACGCATGGAACTGTTAGAAGTCACTGAGACACCAACATCAAGAGAGAGGCGTTTCGAGATATAGTGAAAAATAGGCCTGTATAGGCGGCGTGTGGCTATTTCTCGAAATTTTGGCGTCAGTTTTGTGAACTGTTATTTTGTATCACGGTACAATTTTGCTATGATGATAAATTTGGCTTTCGTTCTTCATAAATCATTGTTCCTTGGAGAAAAATGTAAGTTGCCTCAGCATCAACATGCACGCTTTGCAGGCCTATTTGCTAGATACCACCGACACACATGTAACGGCGATTTACACTCTTCAGTAAAGTAACTCAATGAAGCTGTTTCAGTACATTTCATCGCTAAACTAATGAGCAGTACACTGCAGTCTTCTTCAACATTAGTTTCAGACTTGTCTCTGCTGTGTCCTCTATAACTGCGTTTCGTTGTTTTCTGCGAGCATGGCCAGTATCCCAAATGTGTAAGCGCAACAGTAAAGTAGTCACGTATTTAATTTTTATTGGAATGTTAATTTATTTTCTTCTGGGGTCCAACATGATCAGGATATGATATGATACTTCAAGATCTTTGTTTCGAGAAACTGCGCCAATAATTTGCAAAAACAGTAGTGAAGGACCAATAATCCCGAATCACTCCATGTCCAGCTAGAACATGACTGTCTGTGGTCTCTCTCTTTCTTTTCAGCAAGGAAACACACAACCCCGCAAAAATTTAAATCCGAACCTTCATTTCCAAACCAGTGTCCCAGCGAATCTGGACCCCCCGGTACAAATCTGCCAGCGGATTTGGACCCCCGGGGAGCCCCCCTTCGTGGATTTGGACCCCCTATATCACAGCTTATTTGTTTAACTGTATATCAATACAGAGTTAGATTTTGGATCGGAGAAACTTGAGGAAAAGACCTACATCAGTTAATTTGTTGTTTAGAAGCATTCGCGGCGGCATTTCGTATAAAAGTATGCAGATGTGAATTTTAACTCCTTTCTGACAGAAGCTTAAGAAACGCACTCGGAATTCACAGACTTGTTGTGTTATCTTTTTAATAAGGAAGAAAAAAGCAATTCAGACTTGAGCTTCAGTTAAAGTTGTTAACAGCACGCGCCGTTGCTTTTTCTTCCATTTTATAGTTTAAATGGGCGGCGCTTCTACACAGGAGGTGCCACTTTTTGAAGTAACACCTCCTGCTTATTTTCAGGGGGTCCAAATCCGCTGTGACACCGATTCCATCGATCCCTGCGAAATCAGCGAACGCCGCTCTTGTCATTACTTCATTGTTGTTTTTTGTCGTTATTACGCACCGACCAATAAAATTGCTTCGCTTCCCGATATGAAAAGTTCAGTCCCATGAGGATTGCAGCTTCCCATTCTCATCGCGGTGGTGAATTTTCCTCTTGCAACTGGTTCGATACGAAACCTCACTTCCCGGACTCAGCAACGATTTCTTTAAGAACCAAACCTGTCGGATGTTTACACTCAAGTTTTGTATCTTAGTCAAAAGATGTTTCAGTGCGAAAGAGACGTGACTCGATAGGTTACGAAAGAAAAAGGAAACTCTGACATGATCCCTTTATAAAGTTATTGTTGTATTTACTCAGAAACTCTCGTACCTGAAAACATGAAAACTATCCCTGTTTTTTAACACACGAAAAACGGTAGTGAAGTGTTGGAACGAAGTATAACAAAAAATATCTCATTTGATGTTTCGAACATGGCGTCGTGTAGCTGAGTATTTTTAGCGAGTTGTGCGTATTTTGACGAGCCCTCAAGGACGAGTCTGAATGCAAACACTGAGTAGAAGTACTCAGCGATACTACAAACCAAAACATCTAACGAGCTATTTATTATCCAACTTTTTCGCACCATATGTTGTAAACAACCGAGATAGGTGTGACATTTGAATGTCACAAAGCGCGAGGCAAACATCACTGTGACGGATTATTCTCCCCATTCTCCTCGAGCATTTAAAAACAAAATGTCAGCACCTCAACTTGTCAAACCGGTTTTCTACTTAAATAACTAACTGTACAATTTTACTCCTTTCGTGCGTGTTCTGTACAATGACTAATGCAGTTGGAAAAGTGCTGCCTTTGTAATTACATCCGCAAATGGTTAAACTTTCAAGTCTTCTCGGATAAGGAAGATAACCCAGAGGTCCCGTCACACAAATAAGTTCCCGGTGTTGTGGCTGTCCTCTCTGTGTATATGGGTGGGTGGGTATAGCAGGTCCACATCAGCTGAATAGCTGCCAAAACTGCAACCTGCTTAAAACAAATAACAAACAAACAAAAACAAGACGCGTGGAGGCGTCTACACGGGATGGGTTGATAAAAACAATAATCAGTCTTGCGTCAGGAAGGCTCCTGCTGCATTGAAGTGGCAATGAGGGAAACCTGGAATTTGAAGGGATTTTCTCGCATGAAGTAAATTAAGAAGCTGGTCAGGGCTTTAAGAGTGATCCCTGTGAGGATATGTAACTTGATTGCAGGAAATGGCCATTTTCAGTCTTTGCTTTTG
>NC_090891.1:29137632-29142632 GCF_036669925.1 Montipora capricornis | reverse complement strand
CAAAGGTAAGGGTTCTGATATTAGTATTTTAAATGTCGGTGAAACGCCTTTCCCCATTTCGCAAACAAAACTGGTAACATGCGAAGGGTTAAGCTTACTTCTTCGAACGTACTGGTAAACAACAAATCTTGATCACTGTCTAAACCGTAGCAAACAATTTTTTTTTTCTCTCAAACAAGAAAACTAGAGCACTTTTTATTTTATCTGGAGTTTTGGTGTCATACCGATACGGAAGTGGTATATTTTGGCTTTGATCAGCTGTGGAATTGTAAATGTGTTTATTTAGTGTGTGATAATGCATCTATATATATATATGTGTGTGGTGTTTTTCTTGCTACTCAAATAAGTTAATTGGTTAAGAATCTACGATTTGTAAAAGTTTATGGATATTTAGTGTGAATTAATTTCTACTTTATTAGGGAAACTGTTGAAACGCCTTTTTCTTCAGTTTGTAATTCTCAATATGTTATTGTAACGATAAGTAATGTCAGCTGGAGTTATATTAAGTGACTGTAGAAGTAATCTCAAAAAAGGCTTTGTTTATTATTACTGGATCTCAAGATCGGTTGAATGACTTTTTACTTGTATGTTTTCCTTGGCTGTCTGCAAGGTGATGGTTGCATGCTTTGCCTTGCCTTGTTTGTTTATTGTGTATTTATTATTGCTTTTGTATTTGATATGTAGTTCTTTGACTTCCCTATATTTTGTGTTATTATTATTGACTTGATGTACAAACAATGTCGATTAAGGACGTGCGTACTATTGTTATGCACATACATTCTGCGCATCTCGAGATACTCTGATTTCCTATGGGTGGTGCTTTTTAAGACAGGGATATTTTTGCGTGGTTCCATACATTGCTTTGTATTTTAAAGCTTTTTACAAATATTGTTGATTAACCATTGACTCCCAGGGGTTTCCCCACTGACGAGTAAAATCGTCTGGCGTTAGACAGAGTAAAATACTTAGTCTGGCCGGTTTTCGGCCGGTTTGGGTGTCGATGTGTTAATTATCTTTGAAAATGTGTGGTTACACCCAAATTTCTTTTAGATCTGTTTTTCCTATATATAGGTTGTTGGTAAAATCCGTTCTCAGGTTGCATCTTTTTTTACCTAGGTTGAATGTGCACTCCCCCACCCCCCAAAAGGATTGAAAACCCTATGCCTTCCCTCAAACTCTCATTGCCTTATGCATCTCAACTATCTGCTTACTGTTTCGTATCATCTTATCCGGCGGTTTCTGTATTCTTTTCACTTATCTCTTTAGGCTCAACTCACAACATCCTATAGTAAACAGAAGATTGTACTAATCACTTACCGGTACTCAAACTCGGCACCCTCCTGTAGTCCTATATCTTGCACCATGAACTACAACGACGAACATGCTCAACCCAACACAGTTCTTTTATTATTACTTTTGTATATAAGTCAATTGATATCTATGTAATCATCACAAACAATCCAAACCTGACCCTAATTTTTCTCTATGCTTATTTAGGCTTCTAAAACTTTTCTAAATTCATCTGAGTGCGTATGCTACTTAGGTAAAATGAGGAGATCACCAATTTAACATAGGTACGACGGATTTCACCTGAGAACTGATTTTACCGCAACATATACAGTAAGCCGCGCAAAAATACCATTGATTAGTAGGCACCGCCTTAATAAACTAAACGTTACAGCCCTTGCCTGAAAAGTGCGCTCCAATGTCACAATATTATTGATAATCAAGTTAGTTGTGCTCTCAGTCTTGTTGCCGGGTATGGGTTCTGAAGTAAAATGCAATTATTCATTCGAACTGTAAAGCTACGGAACATATTCCTATTACGTTATTCAATGAAGTTCTTTTTGATAACTGGTTTCACAGCCTTAAACTGATAATACCGGTTGCTGTTCTTTACATAGATTAGGGTAATCAGGTTTCCAGGGCCCCCCACTCAACAGCCAAACAAGCGCCCTCTCCACCGTCCACCACTGCAGACACACCAGGAACTTCGTCTCCCTCCTTCTGATCAACAGAAACAAACAAGTTCCCACCCGGGCTTGAGCCCAACACAACAGCATGCCCCCTGGTCGACCGGGAGAGTACACCTCAGCAAAAGCAGCTCCACTGTTTCCTCAGCATCAAGGAACTGAACAAGGTCAATACTCAGAGACCTGGAATGCTGTTACAACACCAGCCTCCCGTATCAACAACAAATATCCGACAGCGACAGCAAAGTCCAGAGACCAGTACATGTCTTCTCAGCACGCATCAGCAATCAAGACCAGGGAAGGGGTCCTTTGCATCTACAGCAGGGATCAAGACCCTGGAGGATTCCTCCTCATCCCAGCAGTATCCTGTTCCACTAGGGCGTACCCAAGCATGGCAACCTGGATTTCCAAACCTTCACAGGGATCTACGTCCTGCTCATGCAGCAACAACAGGTTGTCCTTTCTTACAGCCTTAGTTTGAATCAGATCAATTTTAGCTGTAAAAATTTTGGTTATTTGCTCTTGGAACATCAAAATTAATTTTTCCATTGTTTTATTGCCTGGGTCTTCATTCTTGTACACACCTTACTTTTAAAATCGCAACTGAGGCCAAAGCTTTCTAACAGGATGACTGTACGCAAGACTGTTATGGAACTCTAATGGGCATCCAATCAGATTATCAGGCAGTGATAGTTTGGGGTAGCTGGTTTACCCATAGAATCTAGATGGCCAATATTTTTGTGGTTATGGAACATCCTAACAGTAATATTCTCGGTAGTCAGCAGTTTGTTGTTGCAGTAGGCTACAGATGTATTGTAGTGCAGCTTGGAGATATACTGCGCAATTGCATTTACAGAAACACATGCACCAATTGCTTGCATGCTAAACGTTTGTGCATTTACTGTTGTTATTCATGTTTCATAAAATCTTCATTTGTTTGTCATTAAGATTAACAATGACATTGAAATGTAATAACCAGTGTTAAAAAAGTGTGCAGGTGTGGATTGGATCTTGTTATGGTTTATCAACTTATAATTTCTGACCCATCTTCTAATTGGTCAGTGGCTTTTTAACATTTTTTACAGATGGTTCCAGCAGATGAGCAATGTGAATATGTCCCCCCAGTGGAACAGAAAGTCACGCCCTTGTCATCCCACCAACAGACTCCTGAAGGCCCTTCCCAGCCCAGCTCAAATATAGGCCAGTAAGTCTTCATTCTCATCCCTAGAGTCCCATTGTTTTTGCCTTGTAGTCCAGAGGATAAGAACATGGACTGAGCCACAGCCGAAACATGCACAGTCCGTTAAATGGTTAAGATGTTACTGGTTTGACGGCTGATGTGTCTCAAATTTACTAAGAATGTGCAGAAGAGCCGAAAGTCCGTGATTCATGGACTTCCCGCATTGGCTGTGGCCACTAAGATAGTCTGTGTTCCTTGGCTTCTCGAGGAAAAGTGGGCCCTTGGGATGATAAATGTAAGTCTTAGGCGAATATATTACTTTGTTTACACATTTTTTAATTTGTGGCCAAGAGACCTGCACTGAATATTGTAAGGTTTTTCCTAATTAGTTAGCAGTAGAATTTTGAGTCTGATACATCAGAAAGTTGGTGATTACTGTTTTGTTTGAAAAGTTGTAATGAATACCATGAATTGTTCTTTTGTTGAGTCTGACTATCCAGAACAAAATGCAGATAGTACAACACTCAAGGGAGGTTGACGCTTAACCATTGTATCCTAATAGTGTTGACATTATTTTGATATTTTAGTTAATTCTATTAACATTCGATCAGTGCTGAAATTTCCTCCAATTGCGTCAGACCTTCCCTTTACTTTGTTTAGTAAACATGGCCTTCTGTCAAGCAAATCTGTATGTTAACAAGGAAAAGTGTAACAATCCCCCTGTTGTCCGTGCAGGCCTTTATTAGGGATCACTCAGTTTTAAGTAGAGTCGTTCAGGTTCTCAAGATGGCTGCACCATCTTGGTTATAAAGGATCGGTATTCGATGTGTTTTCTTGCAGCAAGGACAATACATAGGACCACCAACTGGTCCCCTCACATCCAACGCCCCCCCATCAAAACAGATGGCAGCACCTACGGTCGACCACAAGGTCCCCTCGAACAATGCCTTCCATGACACCCTATGCACCAGCCTGGATTCCCCCTCCTACTATCCTTTATGGTTGCACCTCCGATGGTGAGGGATGAACCCACCTCCAATGGTTAGACCCAATCCACGCAAATGGCGCCCAATGCCAGCTCTTTTCCCTGGTCCACAGGTTCAGTCAGTATCCTGGTTCACTTTATGTTGGGCTGGCTGGTGCTGGAGTTACACGTCCCTGTCTGGTCCCACAATCGCCAGGCTGCCACGTCTAGTGGAGGGTTCTGGTGCAGGTTCGATGTTACATAGTGGCTTACCTGGTGGTCGGAGCTTGTATCCAGACATGGCTCTTCCAGTCCCTAACAGAGACCCAACCTCCAGTTGGGACGATGGGTAATGCCATCCAATGCTGTGAGTTCAGGGTAACAAGTTTTTGCATGCAAAGTTCTCATGTGAACAAAGGTAAAAAATGTTAAGCACCTTTTAGAGCGTTTTTCACTCTGGACTTTATGCGGGTAATTTAGTTGACATTATATTTTTCCAAAGCCATGCAAGTTTAATTCATGCTTTTGCTATTAAATTTTTGTCAGGGTAGTTACTTTACATTTATTAATGGCTCAATATGGTTTACCATTTTTTAGTGCGTATTGATAGCCTTGGGTAATTAATAATATAACCACTGGCCCCAGTTGTTCACTCACCTGGATAGCCTATCCACCAGATAAATCACTATCCAGTGATAAGTGCTAGAAAAGCCAATGCGCGATCCACTGGATAGTGATTTATCCAGTTGATGGTTTATCCATTCTTTTGAACCAACCTGGGACTGGTACCATGGCAGGCCATCAGTTTCACCTTGTAGGTCTCTCGTGGCAACCATTTCTCTCTACGATGACAGTTATACTTACTTATTGTTTCCTTACCTTC
>NC_090891.1:29123091-29131652 GCF_036669925.1 Montipora capricornis | reverse complement strand
GTGGAACCTGCTGTCAAAACTCATTTGCTAGCTGAATGGACTTGGAGGGGTGCCTTACTCTAATGGCTGTGGTGGTCACAGGTAATCCATGGGCAAGGAAACTGGGCTAATCAGTGGTATAGTCTGGGAGCTTAGCGCTGAGATGCACACTAATGCATGAGGAGGGTGCTGATGGGAACACATCAAGGCAAAAGCTAACACTAAGAATGGCGCCTACAGTCTAGTGGGCAATGTTTGAGAGTGCTCCTTTGACGGCCCCCCCCCACCCCCGATGCGGCCCCGAGCCGCCCTGGGCGATGTCTCCAGGCTGGCAGGGCCTCGGCAGCACACCAAAGAGCCACTGGCCAGCGTGGCATGCAATTTTTAGCCTTTTCGCCTATACATTTTACTTAGGCCGCCAGGCATTACAAACATCTAAATGCATTGCAAACAATCTAAATCGATTGTCCGAACAATCAATTAGTGAACAAAGCTACGCGACAGCTGTGTCATGTTGCTGGCCACGCCCTTTTTTAACTTTTGCCGGGCGACAGTGTTTCGCGGCAAAGTGGCTTGTTAATCCTCAGGCCATTTAATTTAGGGGGGCATGCTTGATCTTTTAATTTTTTTAGCAGGATAGCTGAGTTTGAGGGAGCTATTTATATGCGCTTGTTTCTGCCATGCTGTTTGGTCGGTGCCACCGGTAACTGATATAAGTGCGGTGGTCCTTGCGATTCAAGCTTTGTGAATGCGTCAAAAACCTGGCCAAATCTGCAGGCGCAAGCTTGACATTGGCCCTGTTTTTGTGTTTTGTATAGTTACTTTACTTGCGCAGGTAAAGTGTTTGTATGTCTGGCTAATTTCATCGGCTGTTCTTTGTCTATATTGTTGCTCGCTGTCGCAATGCATGGTGTTCTTCTTCAATTTTGCAAAATGACAAATTTTAGCTCATGCAGGGGGAGCTTAGCAGTACAGTAACTTTTGCACAAATTGTTGGCAGGGGTTCGGCGTTGTGGAATGCTTAGGCCGGGGCATTGAAATCAGCGCGCTCGGGCCTAGGGCAGTAGTTCCGCCGCCTAAGCAGTTTCGTGCCACCGCAAATCAGAGTTGTTCTACAGCGACCTTCAAATGCATTCCCATACATTTTGCAGGTCAAGGCAAAGAAAAAAAAAATTAGTATTCTTTCTGTAGGCCATGCAAAACGTACAGACACCTATATCTCGATCATAAGCTGCATCTTGAACATATTTTTTTCTTTTTACTCTTTCTATTCTCCGAGTGCTCCCTTGTGTCCTAAGCATCTATGGTTACCGTTACTCGGCCAAATCGCTGTCAGCCAAAGTTCTGGTGGAGAATTTTCTTCGTTGGGGCAGTCTTCGCTTGGTACATGGGAGGTACTGTTTGTTTTCATGGCGTATTTGTTAGAACAGTCGTGAGTAAGGTCAAACTTTAACACAGTCTTTGTAATGTCGGAAGTTCCACATTTTTACGGCCTCTTAGTAGTAGTATCTCTCACAGGGAAAGGGGCGCTAACAGTGTGCTCATTTGTACCCACCCTATTTCCATGCAGTGCTCCGTTGTTAAGGCTATATTTGAAAAGCTACTACGTAGCGCTTACACATGGAAAGGAAAGAAAGTCCGAAACAAGGATGTGAGAGTTCTGTCGGGGGATCAAACTCGGGTTCTCATTGCACTCCAAGGTCCGCGTGTTGGAAAATTGCCGGTGGCCCCTAATTGCTCGAAATAATTAGAAAAAGAAACAGTAAATTGACGTTTAAGGTTTAGCTGATACAAATTGAATAGAAATGTAAGTCTAACCTGTTACAGTCAATTTATCATTACATTTTGCTGTGTTAGCGTTGCAAAGTGTTGTTGGGAAATTGGATACTAGGTTCCGAAAGTAGCCAAGTACATGGCGAATTAGACAACACGAATGTCGAAACTTTGAAATGAATTTGGCCCAAGATCCCTTTTACCAGGATCGTAACTTTGCAACTTGCAGCGGCAAAAATGAGCGCTCTTTGCTCATCTGAGGTTGGGGGCACAATCGTAAAGCCAAGGGGTTTAACGATTCAAACACGCATTCAAAATAATGTCAGTTATTAGGAAATAAACCAAGAAAGACCGATAGTACATCGCTCCCCTAACATACATTTGTATCTGTTGATTGGTGGTGGGTCAAGGGTCCAGATTTATTTTACCATCCTTATCAAGGTTAGAAGTGGGTGGTTGCCTTTGTCATGGTAAAAGTGTTAATAGAGGCGAATGCGCTCCCCTCTTTTGCAGCGGTTAGTTTCTTTTTCTCATTTGCATAGCAATATAATGTAAGGCCAGGTATGTGAGGCAATTTCGGGATATTTTGTACTTTTAACCTGAAATTGCCTCGCATCCACGTTAGATTACATTGTAATGTAAATGAGAAAAACTAACCGTGAAAAGGGCTATACAGTGGACTTTTTGTCTTGATGTCAATTGCAAAGCATGGATGATAGCATGTTGTGTTGCTTGTTCAGATTTGGTTTAAAATCTGGATGGTTGATGTGAATTAAGCAGTCAAATTTATTGTGGGACTTTTTCAGTGCTGAAAACTGGCATTTGTTTTTTAATTCAGTTGTCCAAACGTCATGAACTGAGGATTAATATGGACTGGCGCTAACTTGAAAAACATGGGAAAAGTAGGCAATATTAAAGTTTGATTCATTTCTTCTTGGTTATTGTAGTTCTGTTATTCTTTCTTCTTATTAGGAAGCAGGAGGTGGCCCAGCAAGGTATACCCTACTGGTGGCCTTTGTTATTACATGTCGCCACCAGAGACAGTAGGCCACATTATAGAGGACCCTGTACATGCTGTCATGTACATTATCTTCATGTTGGGGTCCTGTGCATTCTTCTCGAAGACTTGGATTGATGTATCAGGCTCTTCAGCTAAAGATGTAAGCTGTTTTAAGAAAATGTCAGGGTTTTCAACTACATGTATTAGTGATTTTCCTTTTTTGTAGTTTCCAAAAGCGGAAAGACTATCAATGTCTGCTACTTCACGCAGAGAATTCTGCTACTTTTTTCCTTAAATTGATGTAATTAACCCATTGACACCTCAAATGCCCTGGGACGCCCCTAGTTGACCAGTAAAATCGTCTGGCAGTAGACCAGTGCAAAAGCTGTGACAGTCCAGCTGTGTCATGCGTGACCAGTATCCACAAGACTGAAATGAAGATTCAGAATTCCTCTGTGGAGCTTCGAGATCTGAATGGAATCTTGAAAATTTTCTGAAAGTTGCTACGAAAATTAGTTTTCACTTTCAAACACTGTCTATTTTATATAAAGTGAAAGTTCATAGCTAACTATTTTTGATATATCAAAGGAAACAACTGGTCACATGTGACATTACATTGTAGTTGAGTTAAAGAGAGATTATTTCAAACAAATAAAACTCAATTTGACATTGACAACAGTTCCAAGGTTACTTATTCAAACGGCCAACAACTTCAACTTCAAGTTACAGTATATGGAAACCCATGGACTATGAATTCCCTCTTCATTTTGCTAAGTATGTATGCTAAGTTTGAATGGTTTTTCAGGTTGCTAAGCAGCTGAAAGAACAACAGATGGTGATGCGAGGCCATCGAGACAAGTCAATGGTCCATGAACTTAAACAGGTGCGGAAATGGAAATTCCTGTTAATTTTTTGTGTACATGTACTTCTTGAAACGAATGGAAATCTTGCTTTTGTTGTGTCTGTACTCACCTCCAAAGGTTCTCCTCTGGGTAGTGCCACTTTCTTTCTGATCAAAACGCTGATTGATTTGTACATTGTTCCAGTTTGTGGTTTAACATAAACTCTACAACCATAGATGAGCAGTATTATTGTTATTGAGTATTATGAATTAGTGAAACTGGCATCTGGCAACTGGAATTAGTGAAACTGGCATTAGTGGAACTGGCATCTTAAACGGTGGAACCATAAATCATAGGCTCCATTTTACCACCTGTGTTTATAAATTGAGTGGGGCATCAATAATCCACACACAGTTTGCACGAGTATTGTGCCAAGTTCAAGGTGTCATTGTCCTGTGCTGTGCACCAAAATAATGCTGGCTTGGCAGACATCTCGAAAAAGTCTTTGTTGTATCGGGCCACATGATGGCTGCTGTCCACACTGTTGGTATGAACCTTGTCTGTATGATGTCATGCAGTTTTTTTCTGTCAAATTAATTGTTTTTCATCGTTCTAGGTACATCCCTACAGCCGCAGCCTTTGGTGGTCTTTGTATTGGAGCTCTGTCAGTCTTGGCGGACTTTATGGGTAATTTTCTAATACATATATTTTTTCATTTTCAAAGACCCGCTAACCTATGAACCCCAATTTGTTCAAACATGGAATAGCAATGTCAGGGAATAACATGAATGAATATAGATAGTGGGGTCCTTGGTTTACTGTTTTAGTTGCAATTAAAGACAACCAGCTATTAAAAAAGGCCATTGGCGATAGCATGGTCCATCTGATGACGGGAAATGAAAATGGCTGGAAACTGAAGTTTTGTGATCACATGCCTTTAAAACAGTGACGTGATTGCAAGTCATTTATATTGAACTACCCTCTGTGGTTGTGATTGTTCTTACGCTATTCGGGAGCTTATGTAAGGACGACAACGAAGCCAACGAGAATGTCGTCTAAAAATATTATTTCCCGTCATTGTAATAATTTCGTTATAACCTCGAGCCGTTCGGAATGGAACGTGTGTATCAACATTGCAGGAAGAAAATTAAAAATATTTCGTCAGGTTTTCAAGTCCTCTACTTAACCTCAGATGTGGTCAATTCACGTCTTTGTTAGGGCGAGGGCGGCAAAGAAATGTACCAAAATGCAAAACGCACGTGCGGGGCGTGCAGAGCCTTGGTTTTTATTCATTAAACTCGTGTTTTGGCGTTTTCGTAGACACCTTCGTCGTACTTGCGTAAGCTCCCTATTAACGACAGCTTTGTTAAGCCTACTATAGCTCTCTCTATCTCTCTCTCCTTGTTCTTTCCTAGGTGCCATTGGGTCAGGAACGGGCATCCTGTTGGCCGTTACAATCATTTATCAGTATTTTGAGATCTTCGTCAAAGAACAAAGCGAAATGGGTGGAATGGGAACACTGCTGTTTTAAACAGATTGGCCGGCGCCCATTCAAACTACGTGTACCTAATCACTGCAATAAATTCTCAACAAATTTGGACAACTTTTTACTGTCTAATATGTACTTTTCACGGCTTATTTGACGCATGGAACTGTTAGAAGTCACTGGGACACCAACATCAAGAGAGAGGCGTTTCGAGATATAGTGAAAAATAGGCCTGTATAGGCGGCGTGTGGCTATTTCTCGAAATTTTGGCGTCAGTTTTTGTGAAACTGTTATTTTGTATCACGGTACAATTTTGCTATGATGATAAATTTGGCTTTCGTTCTTCATAAATCATTGTTCCTTGGAGAAAAATGTAAGTTGCCTCAGCATCAACATGCACGCTTTGCAGGCCTATTTGCTAGATACCACCGACACACATGTAACGGCGATTTACACTCTTCAGTAAAGTAACTCAATGAAGCTGTTACAGTACATTTCATCGCTAAACTAATGAGCAGTACACTGCAGTCTTCTTCAACATTAGTTTCAGACTTGTCTCTGCTGTGTCCTCTGTAACTGCGTTTCGTTGTTTTCTGCGAGCATGGCCAGTATCCCAAATGTGTAAGCGCAACAGTAAAGTAGTCACGTATTTAATTTTTATTGGAATGTTAATTTATTTTCTTCTGGGGTCCAACATGATCAGGATAATCTTAATACTTCAAGATCTTTGTTTCGAGAAACTGCACCAATAATTTGCAAAAACAGTAGCGAAGGACCAATAATCCCGAATCACTCCAGCTAGAACATGACTGTCTGTGGTCTCTCTCCTTCTTTTCAGCAAGGAAACACAAAACCCCGCAAAAATTTAAATCCGAACCTTCATTTCCAAACCGGTGTCCCAGCGAATCTGGACCCCCCGGTACAAATCTGCCAGCGGGTTTGGACCCCCGGGGGAGTCCCCCTTCGTGGATTTGGACCCCCTATATCACAGCTTATTTGTTTAACTGTATATCAATACAGAGTTAGATTTTGGATCGGAGAAACTTGAGGAAAAGACCTACATCAGTTAATTTGTTGTTTAGAAGCATTCGCGGCGGCATTTCGTATAAAAGTATGCAGATGTGAATTTTAACTCCTTTCTGACAGAAGCTTAAGAAACGCACTCGGAATTCACAGACTTGTTGTGTTATCTTTTTAATAAGGAAGAAAAAAGCAATTCAGACTTGAGCTTCAGTTAAAGTTGTTAACAGCACGCGCCGTTGCTTTTTCTTCCATTTTATAGTTTAAATGGGCGGCGCTTCTACACAGGAGGTGCCACTTTTTGAAGTAACACCTCCTGCTTATTTTCAGGGGGTCCAAATCCGCTGTGACACCGATTCCATCGATCCCTGCGAAATCAGCGAACGCCGCTCTTGTCATTACTTCATTGTTGTTTTTTGTCGTTATTACGCACCGACCAATAAAATTGCTTCGCTTCCCGATATGAAAAGTTCAGTCCCATGAGGATTGCATCGCGGTGGTGAATTTTCCTCTTGCAACTCGTTCGATACGAAACCTCACTTCCCGGACTCAGCAACGAGTTCTTTAAGAACCAAACCCGTCGGATGTTTACACTCAAGTTTTGTATCTTGGTCAAAAGATGTTTCAGTGCGAAAGAGACGTGACTCGATAGGTTACGAAAGAAAAAGGAAACTCTGACATGATCCCTTTATGACGTTATTGTTGAATTTACTCAGAAACTCTCGTACCTGAAAACATGAAAACTATCCCTGTTTTTTAACACACGAAAAACGGTAGTGAAGTGTTGGAACGAAGTATAACAAAAAATATCTCATTTGATGTTTCGAACATGGCGTCGTGTAGCTGAGTATTTTTAGCGAGTTGTGCGTATTTTGACGAGCCCTCAAGGACGAGTCTGAATGCAAACACTGAGTAGAAGTACTCAGCTACGGTAGCCTCGCAGCTCCTACAAGGTCTCAGCTATACTACAAACCAAAACATCTAACGAGCTATTTATTATCCAACTTTTTCGCACCATATGTTGTAAACAACCGAGATAGGTGTGACATTTGAATGTCACAAAGCGCGAGGCAAACATCACTGTGACGGATTATTCTCCCCATTCTCCTCGAGCATTTAAAAACAAAATGTCAGCACCTCAACTTGTCAAACCGGTTTTCTACTTAAATAACTAACTGTACAATTTTACTCCTTTCGTGCGTGTTCTGTACAATGACTAATGCAGTTGGAAAAGTGCTGCCTTTGTAATTACATCCGCAAATGGTTAAACTTTCAAGTCTTCTCGGATAAGGACGATAAGCCGGAGGTCCCGTCTCACAAATAAGTTCCCGGTGTTGTGGCTGTCCTCTGTGTGTATATGGGTGGGTGGGTACAGCAGGTCCACATCAGCTGAATAGCTGCCAAAACTGCAACCTGCTTAAAACAAATAACAAACAAATAAAAACAAGACGCGTGGAGGCGTCTACGTGGGATGGGTTGATAAAAACAATAATCAGTCTTGCGTCAGGAAGGCTCCTGCTTGCATTGAAGTGGCAATGAGGGAAACCTGAAATTTGAAGGGATTTTCTCGCATGAAGTAAATTAAGAAGCTGGTCAGGGCTTTAAGAGTGATCCCTGTGAGGATATGTAACTTGATTGCAGGAAAGGGCCATTTTCAGTCTTTGCTTTTGTATTAAAATTTTAGTTTGGCCAATGCAATGAAGAACATTCAAGTCTCACGAGAGCAACAGACAATCTCCTATTTAAGAGTATTTTTGAAAGCCCACAAAATTCAGTGCCATACACTGTAAATGAAAAATGATTTGTTATAAAGGCACAGTTTTGGAGAAAACACAAAACACCGATTCCCGTTGATCCACCGAAATTAAGCCCTGTTGGACGGGGTTAGTACTTGCATGGCAGACCATCCGGTGATCACTCTCGAAGTCGCGCTTCTCGGAGTCTACTGATATCCCATAACGCTGATATTGCGTAAATACATAGTGCGATACCATTATTACTGAACAATTACTACTCGGAAAGCGGTACAAAAGATTCTCCCAAAACATACAACTACTTTCAAATGCCGCGTCGAAGACACAGCTGACGACAACCGGGACTCGAACGCACCTCACTTATCTTTTATTACTGCAAGTTTATATCCTGATTATGTAGTGTCAGTATGGAAATTAAAAACAATAAACATAACACTAACATGGCAATCGATAAAAAAAGTATCATAGGTACCGACCGGTAATATCTTCGACAGAGTGACACGCTTAAATTTATCTGAGTGAAAACTAGTTTACTCCATTTATCTTACTGAGTGAAAGTTGCTTCAAATTTCGTGTTTAGACAAACTGTTTGTCACCCAGTTGAACTCTTCGTTTGATAACTGACAACTGTAGCAAACCGCTGAACTCGTTGGTTCGATTGGTGAACTCATTGCTTTGGTTCAGTTGGCAAACTCGTTGACTCGATT
>NC_090891.1:29103091-29120591 GCF_036669925.1 Montipora capricornis | reverse complement strand
CAACACAACGTACATGTTATGTACACGCCGAGATATTTTTGGTGACGAGCGCCGTCGAGCTGCACGTTACAAAGGGAATAACTAAACTGGGAAGGAGATTTCTTCAAAGTGACGGACATAACAAAACATTTACTGGGAGCAAATTTCATGTTTTAAACATGTTTAGTTAAACACGGTTTTAAAGTGTTTCCTTTTTAAATCATGTTTACTGACTTTTGTCGACTACGAATTTAGTACAGGTCAAAGCATGTGTTGAAACAAACCTGAATCTCATGGAAAAGCCAGTCCTACATTTTTCTGTGACTGATTTTTATTTTGGTAAACCAAGTTTAATTAAACATGTCTTGTTGGTGTGAATGGGGTATTAGTCTCCTTCGCAGCCATTTTTGGATGTCACGAGATTCGGAACTCCAATTATACCGATAATTCCTTACTGCTTCAAGGTATAATCATTCCCTGAATAAATTAGAGGCTAAAAAATCCGATTGAAAATATCGTGACATTTTCTTGAATGGGGTACGGAGTGAGTGTTGTACCCCATAGCGTTTGTAAATTTTAATGTAACGAAATGTCACAAATGGATAAAAAATGGAGGAAGAAACTTAAAACTTTTCCTTCAGCGATCTATAAAAAGTTTCCCAATACCGATCATTAAATACCTGAGGAGGAGGCATTTGATGCTCTTGTAATTACATTATTTTGCTATTGGTGGGACTGTCATGAATTTCTCCTCGTTCGATCCTCGTATAAGGACAAAATTAGTAGAGAGCCCTCACTTAGTAGAGAGGCATAAAGGTCCCGTGTTGTGGTCTGGCGTGAGGTGGTCTTGAGTTCTACTGCATTTCACCCTACATCACTGTGATGTGCAAAACCAATTACATGTAACTCATTGCTGCCCGAGGGAGCCCCCGTTGACTAGTAAAATTGTCTGGCTTGCCGGACAGGGTAAAATCTATAACACTATAGGGGTCACCCTTCAACACTTTTAACTTTGACTAGAGTTTTGCTTTCCTTCAGTATAAGGTTACAAGATTTAGGGTTAGGGCTTTTTTGGAAGGGCCAAATTCAAGCCTGGAATCAAAAATCCAGAATATTATGGGTCAGAGGGAAGTTTAAGAGGGGGAGTTTGGCGAGAGCCACGTAAAGAATTTTGAGTTGGCGCTTGTTACCCAGATGACAGTGCGCCGGTTGGTCATCCGGGAGTTTTGACAGGAGGCATTGAAACTTCTTCGACGTGGCATAAGAAATGTCTGACGTTTGAACAGAAATTGATGCATCGTTTCGGGCCCTGTAAAGAATTCCTGTATTGTGTCCGTAAATTTTTGCCCCGCACTGTCTCCGGGAGGGATTGAGTTGAGTGTTTGGAGTTTATTTTGTCAAAAAACTCTTCCAAACGTCGTGTGAAAGATGATGAATCAACGTCCTCCGATGACTGGGCAAAGGTATGACGAAGGGTCTCCAAATTTTTTTTTGGAGCTGATCACTAAATACTTTTTAACTTAATACAGGAACTCGCCATTTGGTGGACCAGTCAAGGGTGGAATGGAGAATCCTAGGTCAAATCCTGGCAGTTTTCCCCAGCAACAATTTCCCTCGAACAGTACAATTGCGAACGGCCCACAACATATCAATGGTGTCACCTCTCAACAAGATATAAGCCGGCAACCTCCAGGGTTTTATCAACAACCGAAACAACCTTTTCCTTCAAAGGTAAGGGTTCTGATATTAGTATTTTAAATGTCGGTGAAACGCCTTTCCCCATTTCGCAAACAAAACTGGTAACATGCGAAGGGTTAAGCTTACTTCTTCGAACGTACTGGTAAACAACAAATCTTGATCACTGTCTAAACCGTAGCAAACAATTTTTTTTTTCTCTCAAACAAGAAAACTAGAGCACTTTTTATTTTATCTGGAGTTTTGGTGTCATACCGATACGGAAGTGGTATATTTTGGCTTTGATCAGCTGTGGAATTGTAAATGTGTTTATTTAGTGTGTGATAATGCATCTATATATATATATGTGTGTGGTGTTTTTCTTGCTACTCAAATAAGTTAATTGGTTAAGAATCTACGATTTGTAAAAGTTTATGGATATTTAGTGTTAATTAATTTCTACTTTATTAGGGAAACTGTTGAAACGCCTTTCTTTCAGTTTGTAATTCTCAATAATGTTATTGTAACGATAAGTAATGTCAGCGGAGTTATATTAATTGACTGTAGGAAGTAATCTCAAAAAAGGCTTTGTTTATTATTACTGGATCTCAAGATCGGTTGAAATGACTTTTTTACTTGTATGTTTTCCTTGGCTGTATGCATGGTGATGGTTGCATGCATTTGCCTTGCCTTGTTTGTTTATTGTGTATTATTATTGCTTTTGTATTTGATATGTAGTTCTTTGACTTCCCTATATTTTGTGTTATTTATATTGACTTGATGTACAAACAATGTCAATTAAGGACGGTGCGTACTATTGTTATTGCACATACGTTCTGCGCATCTCGAGATACTCTGATTTCCTATGGGTGGTGCTTATTAAGACAGGGATATTTTTGCGTGGTTCCATACATTGCTTTGTATTTTAAAGCTTTTTACAAATATTGTTGATTAACCCATTGACTCCCAGGGGTTCCCCACTGACGAGTAAAATCGTCTGGCGTTAGACAGAGTAAAATACTTAGTCTGGCCGGTTTCGGCCGGTTTGGGTGTCGATGGGTTAATTATCTTTGAAAATTGTGTGGTTACACCCAAATTTCTTTTAAGATCTGCTTTTCCTATATATAGGTTGTTGGTAAAATCCGTTCTCAGGTTGAATCTGTTTTTACCTAGGTTGAATGTGCACTCCCCCACCCCCCAAAAGGATTGAAAACCCTATGCCTTCCCTCAAACTCTCATTGCCTTACGCATCTCAACATATCTTCTTACTGTTTTGTATCATCTTATCCGGCGGTTTCTGTATTCTTTCACTTATCTCTTTAGGCTCAACATCACAACATACTTAGTAAGGAAACAGAAGATTGTACTAATCACTTACCGGTACTCAAACTCGCACCCTCCTGTAGTCCTGTGTCTTCACCAGTGAACTACAACGACGAACATGCTCAACCCAACACAGTTCTTTTATTATTTACTTTTGTATAATAAGTCAATTGATATCTATGTTTAATAACCAAAACAAATCCAAACCTGACCCTAATTTTTCTCTATGCTTAATTTAGGCTTCTAAAAACGTTTCTTAAATTCATCTGAGTGCGTATGCTACTTAGGTAAAATGAGGATCACCAATTTAACATAGGTAAAGACGGATTTCACCTGAGAACTGATTTTACCGGCAACATATACAGTAAGCCGCGCAAAAATACCATTGAATTAGTAGGCACCGCCCTTAATAAACGTAAACGTTACAGCACTTGTCTGAAAAGCGCTCCAATGTTCAAATATTATTGATAAGTCAAGTTAGTTGTGCTCTCAGTCTTGTTGGCCGGGTATGGGTTCTGAAGTAAAATGCAATGATTCATTTGAACTGTAAAGCTACTGAACAATATTTCCTATTACTTTATTCAGTGAAGTTCTTTTTGATAACTGGTTTCACAGCCTTAAAACTGATAATAACGGCTTGCTGTTCTTTACATAGATAGGGAATCAGTTTCCAGGGCCACCCACTCAACAGCCAAACCAGCGCCTCTCACCGTCACCACTGCAACACACCAGGACTTCGTCTCCTCCTTCTGATCAACAGAAACAACAGTTCCCACCCGGCTTGAGCCCAACACAACAGCATGCCCCTGGTCGACCGGGAGAGTACCCTCAGCAAAAGCACTCACTTCCTCAGCATCAAGGAAGTGAACAAGGTCAAACTCAGAGACCTGGAATGCTGTTACAACACCAGCCTCCCCAACAACAAATTCAGCAGCAGCAGCAAAGCCAGAGACCAGTAATGTCTTCTCAGCACCATCAGCAATCAAGACCAGGAGGTCCTTTGCATCTACAGCAGGGATCAAGACCTGGAGGATCCTCCTCATCCCAGCAGTATCCTGTTCCACAGGGAAGTACCCAGGGGCAACCTGGATTTCCACCTTCACAGGGATCACGTCCTGCTCATCAGCAACAACAGGTTGTCCTTCTTACAGCCTTGTTTGAATCAAGATCAATTTTACTGTAAAAATTTTGTTAGTTTGCTTTGGACATCAAAATTAATTTTCCATTGTTTTATTGCCTGGGTCTTCATTCTTGTACCACTTACTTTTAAATCGCAACTGGAGGCAAAGCTTTCTAACAGGATGACTGTACTCAAGACTGGTAGGAACTCAAATGGGCATCCAATCAGATTAGCAGGCAATGATAGTTTGGGGTAGCTGGTTACCCATAGAATCTAGATGGCAATATTTTTGTGGTTATGGAACATCCTTACAGTATATTCTCGGTAGTCAGCAGTTGTTGTTGCAGTAGGCTACAGATTATTGTAGTGCAGCTTGGAGATATACTGCCAATGCATTTACAGAACACATGCACCAATTGCTTGCATGCTAAACGTTTGTGCATTTACTGTTGTTATTCATGTTCATAAAATTCATTTGTTTGTCATTAAGATAACAATGACATTGAAATGTATACCAGTGTTAAAAAGTGTGCAGGTGTGGATTGATCTTGGTTATGTTATCAACTTATATTTCTGACCATCTTCTAATTGGTCAGTGCTTTTAACATTTTACAGATGGTTCAGCAGATGAGCAATGTTAATATCAGTGGAACAGAAAGTCAGCCCTTGTCATCCCACCAACAGACTCCTGAATGGCCTTCCCAGCCCAGCTCAAATATACCAGTAAGTCTTCATTCTCATCCCTAGAGTCCAGTTTTCTTGTAGTCAGAGATAAGAACATGGACTGTAGCCACAGCCGAAAATATGCACAGTCAGGTTAATGGTTAAGATGTAACTGTTGACGGCTGATGTTGTCTCAAATTTCTAAGAATGTGCAGAAGAGCCGGAAGTCCGTGATTCATGGACTTCCTGCATTGGCTGTGGCCACTAATATAGTCTGTGTTCTTGGTGCTTCTCAGGAAAAGTGGGCCCTTGGGATGAGAATGGTAAGTCTTAGGCTAATATATTACTTTGTTTACACAATGTTTTAATTGATGAGCCAAGAGACCTGCACTGAATATTGTAAGGTTATTTCCTAATTAGTTATCAGTAGAAATTTGAGTCTGATACATCAGAAAATGTGGGTGAGGACTGTTTGTTTGAAAAGTTTAATGAATACCGATGAATTGTTATTTTGTTGAGCTGACTATCAGAACCAAAATGCAGATAGTAAGCTAAAGGGAGGTTAATAAGCTTAAACCATTGAATCCTATAGTTTTGAACAGTTATTTTGATATTTTAGTTAATTCTATGACCATTCGATCAGTGCTGAAATTTCCTAAAATTGCGTGACCTAGCCCCTTTAATTTGTTTATAACACATTGCCTTCTTCAAGCAAATCTGTATGTTAACAAGGAAAAGTGTAACAATCCCCTGTTGTCCTTTCAAGTCCTTTTTAGGGAACTCATTTTATAGTAGAGTCTTCAGGTTTAAAAAGATGGCTGCACTATCTTGGTTATAAAGGATCTGTATTCGATGTTTTCTTGCAGCAAGGACAATACAGAGGACCACCAACTGGTCCCCCACAGTCAACACCCACAGCAAAACAGATGGCAGCACCTACAAGTCGACCCCCAGGTCCCCCGACAATGCCTTCCATGACACCTATGCACCAGCCTGGATTCCCCCCTCCTACTAGCTTAGGTGCACCTCCTATGGGAGGGATGACCCAACCTCCAATGGGTAGACCCAATGCCACGCAAATGCCGCCAATGCCAGGCTCTTTCCCTGGTCCACAGGTTAGTAGTAGTCCTGGTTCTCCTTATGGTGGGCTGGCTGGTGCTGGAGTGACAAGTCTGTCTGGTCCAGCAATCAGCCAGGCTGCACCTTCTAGTGGGGGTTCTGGTGCAGGTTCGATGTTACATAGTGGCTTACCTGGTGGTCGGCGCTTGTATCCAGGACATGGCTCTTCCAGTCCTACAGAGACCAAACCTCCAGTTGGAACGATGGGAATGCCATCCAATGCTGTGAGTTCAGGGAGTAACAAAGTTTTGCATGCAAATGTTTCATGTGAACAAAGTAAATAAAATTAAACACCTTTTAGAGCGGTTTTCAATGGACTTTTGCGGGTAATTAGTTGTATTATATTTTTCCAAATGCCATGCAAGTTATTCATGCTTTTTGCTATTAAATTTTGTCAGGGTAGTTACTTTACATTATTAATGCTCAATAATGTTACCATTTTTATGCTGTATTGATAGCCTTGGTAATAATAATATAACCAGCTGGCCCCAGTTGTTCAAACGATGGATAGCAATATCCACCAGATAAATCACTATCCAGTGGATAAGTCATAGAAAAGCCAATTGCGCTATCCAATGGATAGTGATTTATCCAGTGGATAGAGTTATCCATCTTTTGAACAACTGGGGACTGGACCATGGCAGCCATCAGTTTCACCTTGTAGGTGATCTCTTGGCAAACATTTCTTCTACGAGACAGTTATACTTACTTTTGTTTCCTTACCTCCTCTGAGGATCAAATTGTAGTTATGTAGTTGTTGCTTTTCTGTTTCGTTTGGGTGTCCATTTGTTCTCTGAGATTGTACGTCAACACTTAATGTGAGTTGTTCTTGTTTGTTTCAGGGGCAGTCCATGTATCCCGGTGCTGGCCCCATGGGAGGGATGCCTCCAAGTGCACCAGGTCAGCCCGGCATGGGACCTTCACCTATGAATGCTCCAATGCAGCAGAGACGAATTGATCCTGATCAAATGCCCAGTCCAGTAAGTACCATTCTGCATTTATTTGTCCCTTTCAACATGTATGTCCACATAACATCTAGCTTAGTATCATAATTTTGATTTTTATCCTGAAAATTAATAAAACCTTTCCTAGGCAATTTCAGCACTTCCAGATAATAATTATTGGAAGCTTCTTTAATTATTAAAGAAGCTGCAAACATTTATAGCTTAAACAGGCTTTGAAATCATAAATTATGTGTAAACAGGGAGCAGGGAAACTTGTTGGGCTTGTGTGTTCTTGGGAAAAGACATTAAAAGAATGGGAGGATTTGAAGTGCAGAAATAATCATGCAATTAGAAGATCATCTCAAGACAACAAAATTTTTATGTTGGGGTAAGAAGGCTTATGTGAGTTGAATTTGGTTTGCATTGAGATTAATGTGATTGTTTAAAATAGATTCAAGTGATGAAAGATGACAATGAAGCTCACAAAGGATCAGCTTTTCTTACAAGCACAAGAGGACGGACTCCTCCACTTGTAACAAGCAATTTCGTCATACAAGATGATGGTATGTGGCCACATTTGTCATTAAGTATACACTGAACAGTAACTTTACACAAAGAAACTTACTTTTTTACTTTCTAGGTCTCTTTTTTGAGGCAAAAATGCCTGGGTCTTGAACAAAGTTTGCTTCTTCAGGGATCAAAATTGGAAAAAAATCCCATCGCAATTTGGCAGCATGATACAAAAATTTAGTCGCAATTACACAAATTTTATTCACAAAGTTGTATTGTGTCACCAGTGGTTTAACAAAACAAAATATGAGCCCCCAATGGTGTGTTAAGACATTGCTGAAAATGGTGAATGATTGTGGGATGTAACGTCGCAGTGAAATTGTGCCCCATATCTTCAGATTGAAAGCAATTTTCATGGCGAGAAACAAAATAATATCTCATTATTTATTTTAGCTCAATTAGTGGTAAAGTGGCTCTTCAAAAGAGTGAAGGAGAAAACTACATGTAGTCGTAAATTTGCAACTTTTCCAGATATTTTAGTCGCACATGTGACTGTATTGGTTGCAATTTGGAGCACTGTTCTTTTTCTGTTATGCATTTTATTTTATGATATTTTAACCCACTGAAACCTCAAATGGCTTCGGACATCGCCATTAGACGAGTAAAATTGTCTGGCGTTAGAGTA
The DNA here is from genome assembly GCF_036669925.1 of Montipora capricornis. NCBI lineage: Eukaryota > Metazoa > Cnidaria > Anthozoa > Scleractinia > Acroporidae > Montipora > Montipora capricornis. Next base: position 29,112,574 of record NC_090891.1, on the reverse strand, counting down.
AAATCTCTTAATTCTCACTCCCAGGTGTCTTAAGGTAAACCTATGTTATTAACTCTTTTGTCAAGGATGCTTTCGTATTATCTTGTTGTTATTTTTTTGTATCTGTTGAGACTTTGACCTATCCTTATTGCACAGGCAACTGCAGTCCTCGTTTCATGAGATGTACAATGTACAATATACCTTGTAACAAAGATGTACTTCAAGCATCCAGTATACCGCTAGCAACAGTCATAACTCCATTTGCTGAAACAGGTCCTTCAGAGGTCAGCTTGATAATTTTTTTCAAGTTTCTTAATTTTATTCTTTGAAGAGTTCAGCGATAAAATTTAGTGGTCGTTAATTTTGCAGTATAACCTGACATTAAAAATAATTATTATTTGTATCAAATGCAAATCTTGCATTTTAATTGGCTACGCTACTAGAGGACTATTAGTAATAGTCTGATTGGTGAAAAGCGTGACACTTCCCTTCGTTTTATTCCCAAATAAATATTTCCTCAACTTGCGTATGCTAACTTTATTAACCCTTTGCCCTTAAGGGCCACTGGTCAATAGCCTATTCGGCTTCGCCTCATGAACTATTGACCTGTAGCCCTTGTGGGCTATGGGTCTAATTGTTAATTATACTTGACTTGCAAGTTTCATGGAGTAACAGGTTCTATGGGTATTTTATTTATGGTTGTTACTTGTCTCACACAGACTCCCCTGCGCACAATGGACTACAGTCCTACTGGCCCAGTACGCTGTAATCGCTGTAAGGCGTACATGAACCCCTTTGTACAGTTTGTTGATGGCGGTAGAAGATTTGTGTGCAATATTTGCTCTTATTCTTCAGAAGGTAACTTGATATCAACAAAGTCTTAACAAGACATCTACTTGAGTTGGTTTAATTTATATAAAAATAATAATCAAGCCTATCCAGCCTTCACATGTATGCCTTTTTCTTGTTTCAGTTCCTGCTGAATATTTTTGTCATTTGGACCACCAAGGTCTGAGGCTGGATACCTATGAGAGACCAGAGCTTCATCTTGGATCATACGAATTTGTGGCAACAAAGGATTACTGCAAGGTAACATACATGGAGTTAATGATTGGTTTCTGAAAAAAATGTATAGAGCGGTTTTCAATTGAGTGTCGAAAGTAATTAGCAAATTACTATGGTTTTGCATTACTTCACCCAGTGATAGCCCAGTGATTGGTTCAAAGTTCAAGCGCCACTTTTTCAACCAATCAGAAGTGAAACCAAAACCAATGGTGGCTTGCGTGTGCACATTTTCCCATGCTATGTGTCGGCTACATGTAATTACTTCAAGTTTTGATTGGTTTAATACTGGATTGTCTCCGTCCTTTTTGACTGGCCAAAGTAATTACTTTGGTTTTGGTTTTACGACACTCATTTGAAAACTGCTCCAACTCTGACACTAAACTGACTGTGTGCAACATTAACACAATGCTACTATAACTGTCGTTTTAAAACTAATGCAGATACTAACAAAAGTTGCTCGTTGTGGTAACTGAGTTAAATTGCATTGAAGCCTGAAACTTTCTTGCAAGAATTTTTGCTGTCATTTTTAGCACTTCGTCCTCTGTCACTGTTATTGCTCTAGTTTTAAATAGCAAAAAAGAGTTTAAGCAATGAATTACTGTTGTGTCTTTGCCTTTAACAGGATCAAAAGTGGCCAGATCCTCCAGCGTATATATTTATGATTGATGTGTCATATCAAAGTATACAGTGTGGAATGGTTAGAATGTTGATGAAAGAACTTAAAGAGCTTTTGGATTTCCTACCCAAGTACGTCTACAATGATCTCCACTCTCTATTGATAAGAAAGCTCTCAGATAGTGATTTTGTGTTTGCTTATTGAAGCAAAAATGAGGCAAAGTCTGTCAAAAAACTAAAGTAAAATTTACAAGAATGATTTTCACAAGGCCAATCAGGAAAGGAGAATGTTAGCATACAAGAAAAACAGGCTGTGCCTTATTAGTATTCTTTATTAATTATAAAGAATACTAACGAGTAGTGTTTTAATATGATATAAAGCTCATACGTGTGACGTTTTATCGGTGTTTTGATAGGTGGTTAGGTTCATGAATTTTTGAATATTGTTTCTTACAGGGAGCATGGTCAAGAACAGTCATCCATTAGAGTTGGATTTGTTACGTACAACAGTCGGTTGCATTTCTATAATGTCAAGGTATTAGCTCGTTGAAAGATGTAGCGTTTGCCAAGTTGTTTAGAAGACATGGCATTAATTATTTGTACTAAAACATTTTGAGTGCTTTAAGAAAAACTATAGTACACACTTGAGTTGGTTCAGCATTCAAGTAATCCCAATACGTTTTTATATCCTTAAATTAATAACTGTTTTGCTACTTAGGGGTTCCCCATGGACCAGTAAAACTGTCTGGTATCACACAGAGTGAAATCTTCCAATTGACCCTTTTTTTGAGAGAAAGGGACTAAAAAGATCGCATTTTTTCTCACCATTTCAGGGCTTGAAATTGCGACCAGTATGGTAGCCAATGCGACTGAACGTCCACCTTGCCAACTAAAAGTTTTCCTTTAGTCGGCATTTTTGAAAAAAAGTGAATAAATAAGCGATTCAGGTTAAGGAACATTTGCTATTGCTTTGCTAGGAAAAATGTAGATCAAATCAAATTAATAATTTGGTAATTTGGTAATGTCTGTTTTCCTTTAAAAAATGTGGACTTTAGCTTTCAAAATTTCAACATGATGCCATTACCAGCGGTGTTACTTCTGTGTAAATCAGGCGCAGCATTTTACAGAAAGACCGTTGCTGAAAGAATATACTTTGTATCCCCCATCTTGATCGCATTTCACGCATGTAACCTACAACATTGAGCATGTGGGAAGGTTGTCTTGCAGTGAGTGTTAATGAAAAGTTTTGAATTTATTTTCCTGCCTGTGGGGCTCCAATACCTTCTGGCGACTTGAATTTACTTACTGGTGACTTATCTTTCTCAGTTAGGCGGCAATTATTTTTAATTGTGAGCCCTGCATTTGTTATTGACAGAGCAACCTTGCCCAGCCGCAGATGATGGTTGTTTCAGATATGGAAGATGTCTTTGTGCCTCTTGTCGATGGCTTTTTGGTGAGCCCTCAGGAGGCGAGGGGTGTGGTAGATAGGTATGGTTTTTGTAGTTTTTGCCATTGTTAACCAACTAGTGGCAGATGAAGACGCTGATAGTGCCATGTACATGTACCCCTGCTTACATCTATGGCTGGATCTTTCAATGCCAACTTGTATTTATAGTGTATATATAGTGTATATGTGTTTTATAGTGTTGCTGTTTTCAACAGCCTTGCTCAAAATTGCGATTGATGTATTTTTGTATTAAAAAATAAGATGTAGTTAATTAATATTATTTGGAAACTTATAGTACCTACAGTGTACAGTAGCACTGAATTCTCTCTGCTACATGCAATGTGCAAAGCTTTGTTATTCAAGGTTAGTTTAGTTGAGACAGTCAGGATCACCCTCTGTGTGTCGTTTTCATGCAAACTTGATGGCTTTTTAAAGTTTGATTTGGAAATGTGGTGTCAAAGTCAGCCAGTTAGTATGTGCAAGTATACTGCAGTGTCATAAATCTTTTCTGGAGTATGCATACCCTGTCACAGCTTTTGAAGGACACTTTCGAAACTGTATAAAAAGGACATTGTTACCTAAAGTTCATTATAGTGAGGTGCTGCTAATAAAATCTCACAATTCATCCCTTTCTCAGAGAAGAGAGGAGCATGTGCAAATTGATTAGATTAACTACCCTTCCCGCCCCAAACAAGTCCTTAATTATGCATGCATAAAATTATTAAGACCATTCAAGATTAAATTTTAATCTTTTTTTTTTTGGCAAGATCATGCCTGTGTAACTTGTGTAAAATAACATTGTATCAAGGTCAGTTCTTGGTAAAATTGAGTCTGAGAGATCCTCACATTTCTCTATTTCTTACAGCCTTTTAGAACAAATTCCCTCAATGTTTGGTGAAACACGAGAAACAGAGACAGTACTTGGACCTGTTATCCAAGCTGGAACGGAAGCATTAAAGGTAAATGATCACTCTGTTTACCATAGACAATATTAATTAAAGCGTTCTTTAAAAAAAGAGAGATATTTCAATTATTTTGTGAAATCACTGCTGACTCTCAAGTAATTAATCTGACTCTGTAAAAGAATATTTTTTTAATCCAGAGTTAACTAAGATAGAGCGAGTAGGACATACCGTTTAGTTTGCCTGAAACCAATACTCTTGAGAGGAAGTGTACACTGTATCAAAATAATTATAATAATTATATCTTGATACAGTACTTTCTCTCAATTATTATGTTAACAGTGTCTTAGAAGGTACAGTACATTGTGAAGTGAAGTGAAGTGAACTCTTAAGTTTGAGTGTAGCACGTCATAGCCATAGGCTAATGAACTTTTGAACCTCAATCAGATTAGACTTCAACACTTGGTGTCCTGCTCTTTTTGATCAGTGTATGGGATCTTTAACTTCCCACAGAGTTTGAGTTTTTTTTTTTTTGAAGAAGGGTTGTGAGATGGGCCTACTGTTTATAGTCCTTATCCACAAAAGTCTTGAAAGTCTAACTATTTGCAGATGTAATTACAAAGGCATTCTGATAACAAGTCATAAGAATGAAGCAGCATTTGCTAACTTTGGCTATTAAATTAAGTTTTGAGTATGGAGGTGCTGAAGATAAAATTATTAGATTAAACGATAATTATTGTGTAACACACAGTTGAATCCTTTATTCCACAGGCTGCAGGTATATCAGGAAAGCTGTTTGTTTTCCATTCAGCCCTGCCGATAGCAGAAGCACCTGGAAAGTTAAAGAACAGAGAGGATAGAAAATTGCTTGGCTCTGATAAAGAAAAGGTTTGTTGAATAATAAAAGGGTGTCTGGGTGGTTTCTGCAAAACCAAAAACAAAAAGGAATCAGTGATCAACATGAAATGGAAAAACAAAGTTTAAAAAATCTGAATTGGTGGCAAAATATTATACACTACAACAGGTTGCCAGTAACAAGACGTAGACAACAGGTTCCATGAAGTCGTCACAAATAATAAGATTGTTAATACCATGGGTTTTGTGTTGACCTTTATGAGAGGCTAGAGTTACAGGAAATCTTTCTGGCACCTTTTTCATGCCTTTTATTCATAAGCAAGAATGTTTTCTTCAACACTTTGCTAAAAAAGACTTGAACACATAAATATTATATTATTGCTCTTCTCAATAACCATTTAACACTTCAATTCAAATCAAAGGGTTTTGATTGGTGAATTTTGGGCTGTTTTTGCAGTTAATTGTTATTAATGGTGTTCTGTAACCTTGAATATGAAAATTGATGCCAGTTAAAAAATGTTATGTTACACATTTTATGGGAAGGGGTGGTAGAGTTTGAATCACCTTTATGAAAATTGATCATCTGGATGGGTGTAATGTTTGAAGGACTGTTCAATATGGGCATGTCAACAACCTGAACTGAACTTCACTTTGACGACTTAAGTTAATAATAATAATAAAGTCAAAATAACAGTCCACACTCTTCCTGACGATTACAGTGTGACCGGGAAAACTGTTAACACCTAAAATGTGGCAGGAATACCTATTGTTCTTTAAGCCAATCATTTTTGAGGACTCCACATGCCAAAACCACAAACTGAATAACTTTTCTAGTACAAGTATTTGCAGTGGTGCCCCATGTTGAAAGTAACAATTGCATCAGAGGGCCAGTGATCGATGAAAGGACAAATACACATGCACTGTTCTGTTTCTTTATGAGTAATCTCAGAGCTTAAACGACCAGAATTAGCTCAAATTTATTCAATTACCTGGCAAATCTAAAGCCATTGTGCAAACAACAGTAAATACTCTGTGGTCTAGTAAGTGGATTTTGGATGTGTGATCGGACAGAAATAGCATTCCTGACATAATTAATTTCAAGTGTTCACGGTTTTCCTGGTTGCACTGTAAATTCATTCAATGAATGATCATTCTAAAGGTTCAAATCATTTTCTAAGTTTGAATTGGAATTGCAGTAGGTATCAGCTGAGTTGCAGATGTCAAACTGGTGTGTTTAATTTATCCTCAGACAATTCTTACACCACAGAGTGGCTTTTATGAGAAACTTGCTAAAGAGTGTGTGGAAAGTGGAGTAGCAGTTGATTTGTTTCTATTCCCAAATGCTTACATTGATGTAGCCACTATCGGCTCAGTGGCCACTCTTACAGGGGGACAGATTTACAGATATTCGTACTTTAAGGTAAAAGAAGCTTAATATTCCTTTGATGTATCCATCCATTTTGCATTTTATGAATTACTGATATCTTTCTTCGCATCTTACTCCCTCCTTAAACAACTACCTGTCAACAATCACTAGTATATCGAGCTGCTTCTTTAAGGTGATTCCCTGGTTTTGCATTGCGCAACCCTACTGCGCATAATGTCTTGCTTCATTGGTGTGCTCATTAGCCCGTGCACATTGATAAAATGGCAGATTTTCATTGACGCTAAGCTTAATCTGTCAAGGAATGGCTATTTTCTCCAGAATGAGCATGGTAACCCCTGCCCTTTTTAGTGGTGTTATGTACTTGTAATAGGTACATGGAAAACAATTATTTTAAGGGGTGTTATGTTATGCAGTGTACATGTACATGGTAGTTTCCCTTAGGATCACTTTTCTCATTATAATTTGGTTGGCACCTTTTTACCCAAGTAATAAATGCATTGTTGAAAAGACAGTAAGCTCTAAGTTAAAGAAAGATGTTTAGAAAATGAATGTAAGGTACTTGATTTAGGTCATCTTTCCCCCAGCTTTTGCTGCAGCTTAATCTTGATATGGAACTGCATGTATCATTTTGCCAATAAAGTGTTTTGCTGGAACACCAATGTGATGTGGATTCCTTGCCTCATTCACGTACAGTGTATTTGTATATTTATTTATTTATTTTTCATAACGCAGGAATCTACACATGGAGATCAGTTGCGTGGTGATCTCAAGCGAAATCTTGCACGCAATGTTGGCTTTAATGCTGTCATGAGGCTTAGATGCAGTACAGGTGAGGATGGTTAATATTAGTTTGGATGTTAATAATGCATCAGTCAATATATGCATTTGGCAAGATGGAAGATGGCTTTGTTTCTTTCTTATTGGTTTTTTGTTTAAAGGGTTCTTTCATGGGACTGTCATTGTTAACCCATTTAAACCTCAAATGCCCTAGGACGGCCACATTGACGAGTAAAATTGTCTGGTGTTAGACAGAGTAAAATCTATTAAGTCTCACTCTCAGAGGGTCAATGGGTCACTCTGAGAGGGGTCACTCTCAGGGGTCAATGGCTTAGGAGGCAGTGTGGCCCAGTGGTTAGGGCGCTTGCCTTGAGATGTGGAGATCCCGGGTTCATGACCCGCTCTGACCACTCGTACGTACGTATGTATGTATGTTTCTTTGTTTGTTTGTTAGTGGCTTAACCCTTTCAGCCCCGTGGGGTTCCCCATTGACGAGTAAAATCGTCTGGCGTTAGACAGAGTAAAATCTATAAGTGGCACTATTGGGAGTTAAAGGGTTAAACTGGTTAACAGCTCCCAAAGTGACATGTGTAACATTTCTGACAACCCAAGGAGGTGATATGCATTGTATGAAAATTAAAGTTTGAGTAATTTCTTAAAGCACATCGTCCAAATTCGGAAAAAAAGTTATCTGTTCTTTTTACTTTTGAACCAGTTTTCATTCTCTCCAACCTTCGCTACAGATACAGGGAAGGGTTACGTTCTTTGCAAATGTTGGCCGTGTGGCACTTATATTTCAACAGAATGAACGGTTACTATTGGAGGGTAAAGATGGCAGCCGTGTGATTGACAACTTCAATTCCCATGACCTGCTCCTGTCTGACCTTGTAGCCCAGTCGGTAGAGTGGCGGTGATCTAACCCGAAGGTCGTGGGTTCAATTCCCACCGTGGTCAGAGTTTTCTCTGTCCTTGTGTAGGGCCCAATTCCATTAGTAGGGCTAACGCTCACATGGTTTACATGGGTAGAATACTAGCACTTCACATCACCCTCCAATAGTTAATCCTGTTAGCTACAGATAACAGATAATTATGGTTTTTGATATTGTAAAAAGAAAATATAATTTTGTACTGGTTTTTGGTGTCCTTTGCCACAAAGTCGGTTTTTAGTCATTTAAGTAAGGATAAAAGTTTTAAATAGAATGGAAATGTTTCTGCAGGCTTGTGGTGCTGAAAAGTGCAGTCCTGACAAAGTAGATTGTCCTCTTGATTCCTGACTTCTGGTGGCCATAAAAATGTCATGTGCAATAATAATAATAACAATAACAATAACAATAACAACAACAACAACAACAATAACAATAATAATAACAATAACAATAACAATATTATTATTACTGCCTTTTGGGTGGCAACTTCTGCAGTCTTGTTCCTTCCATTTACTAACAGGATTGCGGCCAGTTGATTTCTGGGGCAATTGCTACATGAGTAATACTACCGATGTGGAACTTGCTGCGATTGATCCACACAAGGTAAGGCCATTGCACACAACTTTAAACTATTGTAAGTCTTCTCTTCATTCAATGCATTCTCGTGATCATGCTTAGCAGACACTCGATTGAGGTTGCACAGTAATAGGGCATTAATTTATTTATGACAACCATGTCAACTAAAATGTGATTTGAAATAATTTGTAAGTCCACATCTGTAAAACATTTTTGTTATTATTCCAGTATTATTGAATTGTTTTCCACAAACGAGTCAATCTAGTAGTGACTGTAAGAAAGATCTGTGATCATATCATTTGATAAAACCATGTCTTTTGTGTTTCATTTATCACCAATGCAACAACGTTTCTTTAGAAACTAGCTTCATCATCAATCTATTAATAAAATGATGAATTGGGAGGAATGATGATTTCTTGAGCAAAAAAAAAATTAACCAATGGATGATATGGGTCAACTCGTGAATGTACAGGGAGTTAGCGAGAACCTACTCAAGCATTAAAGAATGTTATTTGCGGATGATTGTTTTTTATAAACGATAGAGGCCAAGTATGAAGTGGCGGAAATAAAATAATTTGAGGCTAATCGAAAATTGAAGAGAAAAAAGACAGGTGGAGATCTTTGCCCGAAAGTTGCGGTGATGCCTGAAATTGATGTTCATTTCAAAGTTTGCAATTTGGTTGTCTAATTTGCTGCATAATTGGTTACCTAGTATCCAGTTTCCCAATGAACTTCGCAACAAGGCACAGTAAAGTAATGTGAAATTGACTGTTAGGGAATTCATTGGATGGAAGATGATTAGTTGATAACAGTAGATAATAAAGCTAATAATAACTATGAAAAAAAGTACTTGCCTACAGCCATTTCCACATACATGTATGCCACCTTTTTGTTTGTCCTTTGATGTGTAAGAAATACCAGTTATTTTTCTTCTCTGTCAGGCTATTGTCATTG